>NC_044931.1:7396097-7400809 GCF_003576645.1 Ipomoea triloba | reverse complement strand
CTCTTCCCTTACCTAAATTTCTTCATTCTGGAGGTTATCCACCCTCTAAAGTGGTATACTTTTGCCGACTAGAATTGCATTCCCAACATTTGGTGCTTTCATTGAGAGAAAAAGGCATGGCCTATGAGGGAGTGCAAACCCGCCACCGCTCTCTTGAAGAGCAAGTCCAACAACTACGTGAGAACCACCAACAGACCACTGAAGAATTACGCCAAGCATTAACAGCACAAAACCAGGCTCTCACGGAAGCCATAACTAATGCCATCACCGATTTATCAGTTAGAATCACACAACTCAACACCTTACCAGCATCATCATCGACTCCACCACCACCTTCACCACAACCACCTCGTCCTGGCTCATACAACCTGCACCAACCTATAGGGGTCCAACACCCACGTTCCCTGCGTTGCGATATATCCTCTTTTGATGGAACCAACCCCCTGGACTGGTTGTTCCAAGCTGAGAAGTATTTCAGCTTTTGGGATATTGCAGAAGAACAGAGAATAGACATTGCCAGCTTTTATATGGTTGGGCAAGCTTTGTCTTGGTTTCAATGGATGCATAAGAATCAACAGTTATCTTCATGGAGAGCATTTACCGTCGCTCTTGAACAACGATTCGGCCCATCAACATATGTGAACCACCGTGCGGCACTCTTCAAATTGACTCAAAGAACTACGGTGGCTGCGTATCAATCTGAATTCGAAACACTGAGCAATCGAGTAACCAACCTACCACCAGAAGCACTACTAGATTGCTTTATCTCCGGGTTAAAATCATCGATACAGAGTGAGCTTGCCATCCTCAAACCCACCACCCTTTCTGACGCCATCGCTTTGGCTAAACTAGTTGAAGACAAGTTCCAGGGAATGAGACCTCTCAATCCTAAACCCCTCGCTTGGAAGCCACCCAGTACCAACCAAGAAAATCACCTAGTTCCTCGCAACCAACACCAACCACCGCTACTACCACTTCCTGCTCCAGCAAACCAAAACACCTCACTGCCAATTAAGCGACTCACTGCTGCAGAGATACAGGCCCGGCGAGCACAGGGCTTATGCTATAATTGTGATGAAAGGTATAGGCCTGGGCATCGGTGTCGTACCAAGCCATTCCTACTACTCCTAGCAGACGATCCTACGGATGCCATTGAAGAAGGAGGCGATGCAGAAACGGTTGTAGAGACATGTGAGCACACCCTGAATGAAATAACAACAGAACCGGAACCAGAGATATCATTGCATGCCTTAGAAGGGATTACGGGACCGCGTACCTTCCGGTTACATGCTAGTATCAACCGACAGCCTTTCACAACACTCATAGATACCGGCAGTTCCCATAATTATTTGCAGCCAAGGTTAGCCAATTTCCTCCATCTCCCTATTGACCGAACCACTCAGTTCCCGGTTGTAGTGGGTAATGGTGAGAAAATCCATAGTGAAGGGACATGCCCACATGTGAAGTTTGAAATGCAGGGGGCAGAATTTGAAGCTGACTTTCATGTTTTGGAGTTCGCGGGTGCGGATGCCATACTAGGCATTCAATGGTTAGAAGATTTGGGGAAGGTGGTGACCGACCATAAAGACTTAACTATGGAATTTGAGCATAAGGGTAAACCAGTTAAGCTGATTGGGAGACACACACCTACTGTTTTACCTATTACTTGTCACCAGCTAATGAGACTTCAACATATTGACGCCATGGCACAATGTTTCTTATTAGCACCACATCCTACAAATCTCAACCAACTCCCACCAGAAACCCCGCCCCATCCACAAATCCAACACCTATTAAACCAATACTCAGAAGTTTTTAGCACCCCAAAAGGCTTACCACCAGACCGAATCCTGAACCACAAAATTACCCTTTTACCTCAGTCAAGCCCGGTAAATGTCAAACCGTACCGCTACCCCCATTTTCAGAAGAATGAGATCGAACGACTTGTCCAAGAAATGCTACGGGACCAAATCATTCAGCCTTCTACAAGTCCGTTTTCCTCTCCGGTATTGTTAGTTCGGAAGAAAGATGGAACGTGGAGATTCTGTATAGACTACCGAGCTCTGAACGCTATAACCGTGAAGGACCGCTTCCCTATCCCAACGGTTGATGAACTCTTGGACGAACTACATGGTGCTGTTATTTTCTCAAAACTCGACCTGCAAAGTGGGTACTTCCAAATTCGCGTTCATGCACAAGATATTCCCAAAACCGCATTTAGGACCCACGAAGGACACTATGAGTTCCTAGTCATGCCTTTTGGGCTCTCTAACGCTCCATCAACTTTCCAGGCGACAATGACAAATATTTTCAAGCCTTACCTGCGAAAGTTTGTATTGGTCTTTATTGACGACATTTTGGTTTACAGCCGTTCAATTGCAGACCATGTCCAACACTTGGAGATTGTCCTAAAGGTACTCAAGCAACACCAATTTTATGCAAAATCTTCTAAATGTAGCTTTGGTCAACCGCAACTTGAATACTTGGGAGACTTGGTCTCAGCTAGTGGAGTTAGTGTGGATCCTGCAAAAATCCAGGCTGTGTTGGAATGGCCCAAGCCTAAGTCTGTGACAGAGGTACGTGGCTTCCTTGGTTTAACAGGCTACTATCGGCGTTTTGTTAAAGGCTATGCGAAAATAGCAGGGCCGTTAACAGAGTTGCTAAAGAAGAATGGATTTGTGTGGGGAGACGCGGCTGATCAATCCTTTCAGAGCCTAAAGGATGCATTAACCAAAACTCCAGTTCTACAACTCCCTAATTTTGAGATGCCATTCACAATTGAAACTGATGCCTCCGGATGGGCTGTTGGTGCCATACTATCTCAAAACAAACATCCCATCTCTTATTTTAGCAAGAAGCTCCCACCACGTTACCAAGCTGCATCAGCGTATAGTCGGGAGATGTACGCAATCACTGCTGCCGTTTCGCGTTGGCGCCCTTATCTCTTAGGTCGGTCATTCACCATTATCACTGATCACAAGAGCCTGAAACAACTAATATCCCAAACCATACAAACCCCGGAGCAACAACGATGGCTAACCAAACTCCTGGGTTTTGACTTTATAATTGAGCATAAAGCCGGTGTTGAGAATAGTGGACCTGATGCTCTATCTCGTTGGACTAGGGAAGCTCAGGGAAATTTTATGGCGATCACCACGACCACCACTAGTTTCCTCTCTGAAATCAAGGAAACATTGGCTATGGATCCAGTTGCAAAAGGTATTATCGAGTCTCTTCAACAGGATGCAATGCCTGACAAAAATTATTCTTTGAGACAGGACCTTTTGTATTTTAACGGGAAGATTTACGTACCCAATGGAAGGGAGCTACGTCAGCGTTTATTAGATTTATTCCATGGTTCCTTGGTTGGTGGACATTCAGGTGAGCAAAAGACTTATGCTCGATTGGTTGCTAATTTCTATTGGCCAGGGGTGCGCAAAGATGTCCAACTCCATGTCAAAAACTGCTCAACTTGTCACCAAATCAAACCAGAGAATTTCAGCCCTAAGGGGTTGTTGCAACCCTTGCAGATTCCTACGCAAATATGGGAGGATATCTCGATGGATTTCATCACCTCTCTGCCACCGTCTCATGGTAAAACAGTCATATGGGTCATAGTTGATAGGTTGTCCAAGTATAGTCATTTCTGTGCTCTACCAGATGGACTCTCGGCTCCTAAGCTGGCAGAATACTTTATTCAGGAATACGTGAGGCTTCATGGGTTCCCTAAATCTATCGTCTCGGATCGGGATCCCTTATTCCTTAGTACATTTTGGAAGGAACTCTTTAGATTACAGGGGACAAAACTTTCACCTAGTACAGCTTATCACCCTGAGACTGACGGACTAACCGAAGTGGTAAATCGCTGTCTGGAGATGTATTTAAGAGTTTTCACCAGTGACTATCCTACTAAGTGGGCACAAACACTTCCTTGGGCAGAATACTGGTACAACACTAGTGTTCATAGTTCAACAGGATTCTCTCCATTCCAAGTGGTATATGGCAGACCCCCACCACCATTGGTCGGGTACACGATAGATGAAACCCCGATTGAAGCAATTGACAAGGCCCTTTTAAACCGGGAAACTCTCTTGGCTCAACTGAAAATGAATTTGCAGCGGGCGCAAGAACGGATGCGAGAGCAAACTAATCGCCATAGGAGGGATAAAGAATTTCAGGTTGGGGACTCAATCTATGTCAAGTTAAAACCTTATCGACAAGGTTCTGTAGCCCTCCGGCGTAGTCACAAGCTCGCTAAACGATACTACGGGCCTTATCCAATCATTGCTCGCGTAGGTAAGGTCGCTTACAGATTACTCCTACCCAGCGATGCAAGGATCCATCTGGTGTTCCATGTGTCACTCTTGAAGTTTTGTCCGAATCCAACTGTTGCTACTCCAACTCATCCCCCAGCGACAGCTGATCAATTCCCATCACCACTACGAATTCTAGGCAAGCGTAGTGTCAAGGAAAATAAAAAGCAAGTACGACAAGTACTTGTCCAGTGGGTAGGTACAGAACCTGCGGAGGCGACCTGGGAGTATTGGGGCCCTTTTCATGCATCATTCCCAAATATTGGCCTTGAGGACAAGGCAACTCTTGATGGGGTGAGTAATGATACACTCGCGCATGCAGACAATGAGGGACGCCCTACTAGGAATAGAAGGCAAACCATCCTACCAGTGAAGCTACATGATTACATCTGTGAATGA
>NC_044931.1:7394698-7395097 GCF_003576645.1 Ipomoea triloba | reverse complement strand
TTTCCTCTTCTTGTTAATGGCTTCTCGTGTCTTGATGGGGTCTTTCGGATTTACCAGGCTTATGTATTCATCCGTGACATCTAGATGCCTGTAGTTCATGTAAGCTTCCCCCACGAACTCACCATCAATTACTCCATCTTTCCACCAGGCAATGCATTCTTCTGGAGACATATTGCTGTGTGTAGATATCCCAGTGATTTTCAGAAGCTTGAATATCTCCAGAGTCAGAATTTGTTCAGTGTCTTCTCTGTTCCCAAACTTAAAGCTTGTCATGAGAAGATCTATCTTCCTTTCTTCTTCTGAATGTTGTTCTTGTCTTTTTCTTCTTCTTTCTCTGTCCTCTTCTCTCCTTTTCTCCATTTCCAGTGTACGCTGGACCCTTAGGTTTTCTGCCTGTTT
>NC_044931.1:7392262-7394433 GCF_003576645.1 Ipomoea triloba | reverse complement strand
TGGCATCATCAGCACGGGAAAGGAGGATGGACATACCTTCGAAGATTGCTTGAAGTTGGGCAGGCACTTGGTTCGACAGGTCATCGAGTATGGCTTTCATCACATCCTGTCGAAATTCACTGGAATGTTGGAAGGCTCGAAGCTCTGCTCGCATCTCGGCTAATTCAGCCCTCGCACTTGCAGCCTCTGCTCGAGCTACAACAGCTTCATCAGTGGCTTTCCGTGCTGCATCCTCAGCCCATATTGCCTGTTCGAGAAGTTCGGCATGACGGCCTTGGGATTCACTTGTGCCAGCAGCAGGCATTGTAGCATTGCGGACAACAACGAGTATTCTTTCGAGCTGAGCCATCTTTTGAGATTGATCAGNTCAGAAGTAGGAGAAGAGGATCGAGATGTACCTTTTGTCGGAGGGGACTTGGGTGCTTCCAGATTTCCACCCATGACTTGCAGTTGCGAGTCCACCTCCAGATTTCCACCCATGCCACAGGGACACCGGGTTCAGAGCTCGAAGGTAGCTCCATGTCAGGCGCTTCCCGGTTTCCACCTGAGGGATGGATCACTTCTTGCTCTTCACCTCTCGAACCTGGAGCCTCAGCTTCAGCAACTGTGGAGATTGGATCAGCCGGGGAGGGTTCTTCGGTATTGGACGCTTCCCGGTTTCCATCCAATAGAAGTTCCCCCTCAGCGTCACTTCTCGAACCAGTGCTGGGAACTTGGTCATCTGCTGGTGAGGTTGGAGACGAGGTGTCGACAGGTGCTTCCCGGTTTCCACCTTCGATGGTCGCATCGTCCTCCTCAGTACTCCTCGAACCAGCAGGACTTGGGGCAATCTGCTCTAAGTGCTCATTGGACTGCATTTCGGTCTGCTCCGATGAGTCTGGAATGATAATTATTTCAGGAGCAGTAGGAAAACCCGGCAGTGTGAGCAACGGAACTACACCCTCTCGAACTATCTAAGCTTCATCGTTGTCAATCGAGGGTGTGGACGTAGGTGGTGGCAAAAGAAGAACAGTGTTGGGAGCCACCTCAAGTGCTTCAGAGGTCTCGGAGTCACCTCTCGAAGCTGCTACTTGTTCGTCCAGAGCAGAGTTACTGACTTGGGACAGTGGGATTGCGGCTGTTGCAATTGAAATTTCAGTATCATCTCGAGCAACCCCAGAGGTCTCTCCTGGACCTCTCGTATGTTCTACAGTCTGTCCCAAGGACATAGCAGTGGCGAGCCTGATATCTTCTCGAAATTGGGCATCAAGTTCTGGATCCTCCTCAGGCTCAACCTCGGTTTCTTCAGCTATGCGTTTACCCTTATCAGTTCTTCCACTGTTCAGCTTCATCACTCGTGTTTCGTGGGCAAGATCCATCAGTTGTTGAGCTGGGATCTCGGAGATATCCAACCACTGGAGTGCAAACTGCTCTTCTGCCTCCATTTCAGCTGCTTGACTTATTAGTTGAGTGAAAGAACTGGTTTTCCAATTGATCCACCTGATCACCCTGGAGAAGTCATCAAGAGTGGGTGCTTCCACTGCCAACTGAGTAGAAACTTCTTCATAGAAATCATCCCGCCCATCAGAGATGATTTCAGTGGCAGAGATTGCTTCGTCTATCTGTGCTGTGATCTCTCGACTATGCTCCAAGAGATCATCTCCCACTCTGACTGTGCAGTCTATCTCTCGAACCATCTCTCGTGGTTCTTCTACATCCCCTTGTACTGGATCACTGATCCCAGTACCTTCAGCTTCTCGAGTCTCCTCTCGAGGTTCAAACGCAGATTGACCAGTACCCTCAGCATCATTATCAACATGAAGATCATCACAGAAATCTCTTGACAGGGACCTGGTAGGGGGCACTCTCTCAACCTCAGTGGCCAGTGCAGCCTGAGGTTCCCCCTGGGCTTGTGCCCTGTCCTCGAAGGGTACTTGTATAACTGACAGTGCCACTTCTCGAATGTGGGTGACAGTAGCAATTTTGGCCCTCTTGGCTCTCAACGCAACTCTCTTGACCAGAGTGTCCAAAGGCTCATCATCAGAGTCCTTTTCCTTGGCTGGGGCTTTCCTTTTGCCCCTTCCTTTTGGCTGTGAGGGAGAAGGTGCAGCCTTAACACCTTTAGCCTTGGGGACTTGAGATTTCGTCCTACCCATATGTTGGTCCCAAGGGGATGGGGTACAAGTCTAGAG
>NC_044931.1:7388117-7392057 GCF_003576645.1 Ipomoea triloba | reverse complement strand
TTTAGTACAATATCGAGCGCTTGAGCTTTGATCACGAAGCCCGCCTCAAGCCTCAGGTTTTTCGCCCCGCTTCTTGTTACTCCACCTCTCGAGCACTTGACCTTTGATCACCAAGCCCGCGTCAAGCCTCAGGATCTTCACAAGACAGCTCCCAGGTTACTCCGCCTCTCCAAGGTCTTTCTCCCCGCTTCCAGCTACTCCACCTCTCGAGAGCACTTGACCTTTGATCACCAAGCCCGCGTCAAGCCTCAGGTTTCTTTCACTCGGACAGCTGCCAGGTTACTCCACCTCTCTTGCTTAATCCAAAGCAAGGTGTTTTTGGTTGTCACAGTTGAATGTAACAGACTCCAATCTGACCACAAGCTATCGTTGAATCAACTTCGATGTTGAGCAGCTTCGGTCACCTTCTGGACGTATAACAGTTTAAGCTTTGTAACTCTCTTGAAACACTAAGATGTGTTTTCTCGCTATTTTGAATATCAGGATGATATTCCAAGTTAACCACTTTGCACTTTGAACGTTTTAGGCAGACACTTCTTAAGAATTTCGAACCCCTTCTTTTCACTCCTCTTTCTTTTTTTTGTGTCTTTACGTCCTTATATATGAGAGTAGAGGAATAATTCCGTTGGAGGGAAAATTATTCCGTTTGAAATTTGTCTCCCATGCTGATCATGGGTCTTGCATATTTTCAGCATATTTCATGGAGTGGTGATCTTGTAACTTGAACCTCTTTGTCTTGTAGTGAATGTTCCATAGTTCACTTTTCTTGAGTCCATGCTCCACTTTCGTCTTTTGGTAAAAGTTACTCTTTTTATATTCCCATTATTCCTTGTTTGTAGGGAATCAGACCACTTCAGCATTGGTGCACCTTTTGACCGTTTGTGGTGGAAATCTGACGTGTCATCCATTTCCGCCCATTTTGAAATCTTCACGTTCGGCACCTCTTTATTATTCCATCTCCATGATATTCTTCTTCTCCAGACTTTAAGTATGACCGTCCTTCAGCTTTGTTGGAGAATTGTTAGTGTATCGAGACCAAGGTTGATATCTTGATTGCTTAATGTCTCGAACTCAAGTATCGAGAGGTCTATCTCTCGAACTCTGTTTATGTCTCGAACTGGATAACTGTATCGAGAGGTACTACCTCTCGAACTCTGCTTATGTCTCGAGACTTAGTTGATGTCTCGCAGACCCTTATTCCTCCAGAGTTGTCCCATGCTTTCTTCTGATCTGTCTATATGATTACAACACGAGACTTCTAAGATGTTCAAACAAATTTCCCTCAAGCTTAAATATTTTCCGAGTTGAGCTCAAAGTTACCCGGTTGTATTTTCGCTCTTGGTTTACTTGTCGAACTTACAGCGTTTTGCCTATGTATCGAGACTTGGGGATTTCTACTTAACAGTTGGTATCATCAAAACCTATTACATGATGTTCCTAACAATTTCCCCCTTTTTGATGATGCCAACACTTATACTTACTCTATATGGCTGATTTGATAGAAAGAATTAACAAGGATTTTATTTTTCAGCGCATATGGTAAGTTTGACAACATACTCTACTAAACTATGAATAATATAACTCACGCAACACCCCCAGCAAAAGATATATATGATTATAAGAAGGGAATGTTTACAAAGTAGAGTTTAGTAGACAGGATTGAAAGAAATAAGACCAAGAACAACATAGATATCAATACATTGAAATGAGATGGAGTTTGGACCATGAGAGCTTACTTCTTGTTGGCTTTCCTTTTCTTGTTAATGGCTTCTCGTGTCTTGATGGGGTCTTTCGGATTTACCAGGCTTAAGTATTCATCTGTGACATCTAGATGCCTGTAGTTCCTGTAGGCTTCCCCCACGAACTCACCATCAATTACTCCATCTTTCCACCAGGCAATGCATTCTTCTGGAGACATATTGCTGTGTGTAGATATCCCAGTGATTTTCAGAAGCTTGAATATCTCCAGAGTCAGAATTTGTTCAGTGTCTTCTCTGTTCCCAAACTTAAAGTTTGTCATGAGAAGATCTATCTTCCTTTCTTCTTCTGACTGTCGTTCTTGTCTTTTTCTTCTTCTTTCTCTGTCCTCTTCTCTCCTTCTCTCCATTTCCAGTGTACGCTGGACCCTTAGGTTTTCTGCCTGTTTAGCATCCTCCACTGCTTTGCTCATGATTCTTGGTATTTTTGGAGGTGGTCCAGCTGGTTCACTTGCTGCCCTTTTCTTGCCCGTTGTATCCCCCTTCTTTTTCTCTTTATTTTCCCCCTTGTTGGCATCATCAGTACGGGAGAGGAGGGTGGACATACCTTCGAAGATAGCTTGGAGTTGGGCAGGGACTTGGTTCGACAGGTCATCGAGTATGGCCTTCATCACATCCTGTCGAAGTTCACTGGAATATTGGAAGGCTCGCAGCTCTGCTCGCATCTCGGCTAATTCAGCCCTCGCACTTGCAGCCTCTGCTCGAGCTACAGCGGCTTCATCAGTGGCTTTCCGTGCTGCATCCTCAGCCCATATCGCCTGTTCGAGAAGTTCGGCATGACGGCCTTGGGATTCACTTGTGCCATCAGCAGGCATTGCAGCATTGCGGACCACAGCGAGTATTCTTTCGAGCTGAGCCATCTTCTGAGATTGATCAGCCATGAATTGACGCACTTCGCCAATGAAGACTTCTTCGGCCTGTTGATCATAGTCAGAAGTAGGAGATGAGGATCGAGATGTACCTTTCGTTGGAGGGGACTTGGGTGCTTCCAGATTTCCACCCATGACTTGCAATTGCGAGTCCACCTCTCGATTTAACGTCTGAGGATCCACAGGGACACACGGTTCAGAGCTCGAAGGTAGCTCCATGTCAGGTGCTTCCCGATTTCCACCTGAGGGATGGATCACTTCTTGCTCCTCACCTCTCGAACCTGGGGCCTCAGCTTCAGCAACTGTGGAGATAGGGTCAGCCAGAGAGTGTTCTTCGGTATTGGACGCTTCCCTGTTTTCATCCAATAGAGGTTCCCCCTCAGCATCACCTCTCGAACCAGTGCTGGGAACTTTGTCATCTGCTGGTGAGGTTGGAGACGTAGTGTCGACAGGTGCTTCCGGGTTTCCACCTTCGATGGTATCATCAGTACTCCTCGAACCAGCAGGACTTGGGGCATTCTGCTCATGTTGCTCATTTGACTGCATTTCAGTCTGCTCCGATGAGTCTGGAATGATAATTATTTCAGGAGCAGTAGGAAAACCCGGCAGTGTGAGCAACGGAACTTCACCCTCTCGAATTGTCTGTGCTTCATCAATAGTGGTCGAGGGTGTGGACTCAGGTGGTGGCAAAAGTAGAACGGTGTTAGGTGCCACTTGAAGTGCTTCAGAGGTCTCGGATTCACCTCTCGAAGCTTCTACCTGTTCGTCCAGAGCAGTGTTGCTGACTTGGGACAGTGGGATTGCGGCTGTTGCAATATCATCGTGAGCAACCCCAGAGGTCTCTCCTGGCCCTCTCGTGAACTCAACGTTCTGTCCCAAGGAGATGGAAGTGGCGAGCCTGATATCTTCTCGAAATCGTGCTTCTGTTTCAGGATCTTCTTCAGGCTCTGCTTCAACTTCTGGTGCTTCAACTGCTATTCTCTTCCCTTTATCAGTTCTTTCACTGTTCAGCTTCATTACTCGTGTTTCGTGGGCAAGATCCATCAGTTGTTGAGCTGGGATCTCGGAGATGCCTAACCACTGGAGTGCAAACTGCTCTTCTGCCTCCATTTCAGCTGCTTGACTCATCAATTGAGTGAAAGAACTGGTTCTCCAGTTGATCCACCTGATCACCCTGGAGAAGTCATCAAGAGTGGGTGCTTCCACTGCCAACTGAGTGGAAACTTCTTCATATAAGTCATCCCGCCCATCAGAGATGATTTCAGTAGCAGAGATTGCTTCGTCTATCTGAGCTGTGATCTCTCGACTATGCTC
>NC_044931.1:7384134-7384740 GCF_003576645.1 Ipomoea triloba | reverse complement strand
CTTTCCTTAGGACTTGCCTGAAACCTAGCACATACACCTACTGCAAAGGATATATCTGGTCTACTAGCAGTTAAATAGAGAAGAGATCCGATGATACCTCGATATGTAGTTTGATCGACCTCTCGACCTTCACTGTCGACATCGATACGTAGAGAGGTTCCCATGGGTACTTTGACTGAGGATTTCCCTTCTATATTGTATTTTCTGAGCAGATCCTTGGTGTATTTCTCCTGATTGATGAAGATACCTTCCTTAAGCTGTCTCACTTGTAATCCAAGGAAGTAGTTTAGTTCTCCCATCATGCTCATCTCGAACTTCCCTTTCATCAACCTGGAGAACTTCTCGCACAAGTCTGGATTGGTGCTTCCAAAAATGATATCGTCCACATAGATTTGCACCAATAAGATGTGATCCCCGTCCTTAATTCTAAACAATGTTTTGTCCACTAGGCCTTTGGTGAACCCACACTGAAGTAGAAAAGAGGATAAGGTATCATACCAAGCTCTCGAAGCTTGTTTTAAACCGTAAAGTGCCTTCTTTAATTTGTATACTTTGTCAGCTCCCACGTCCTTCAAGAAACCCGGAGGTTGTTCAACGTACACCTCT
>NC_044931.1:7382448-7383134 GCF_003576645.1 Ipomoea triloba | reverse complement strand
TTTATGAGTTGGAAAATATTTAGAAACAAAACTAAATGGTTTCCAGACATCTATTTACTATTTATGATAACAAACAAAAGTTTAAGGCAAAAACTTGTCGTCGTTATACCGTGGACCATGCACCATGGCTAATAATGCAGTTGTGTTGAAAGGGAACTACAGTTGCGCGGAATAGAGGCCGTTTCATCCGTTTGAAACTGCAGTTCTGTTAAACTGATACTGCAGTGTGTTGAACGGATGAAACGACATCTGTTCCGCGCAACTGTAGTTCCCTTTCAACACAACTGCAATATCTGTTCAACACAATTGTAGTATCCATTCAACACAACTGCAGTATCCGTTCAACACAACTACAGTATCAGCCATGACCATGGGCCACAATGCATTGTGGACCATGGTCCACAGTATAATTTGCGAAAAACTTGTGTGAGATCGTCTCATGGGTCTCAATCCGTTAGACGGGTTGGATCTTTAATTAACGAGGTCAAAGATCCGACCCATTAATCAATTATTTGATCAATTAATCAAAGATCACATTTGCGAGACGGTCGCGCTCAAGTGTTACTCAAAGTTTAAAATATCACCAAAGTAGATTTTGAAACAAAACTCAGATATCAGTATAAAATTTTAAAATAAGAATGTTTTTTCATGCAAGGAAAAAATTATATATAATATTTATCAATATC
>NC_044931.1:7380717-7381448 GCF_003576645.1 Ipomoea triloba | reverse complement strand
TTTTCAGGGAGGCACGGTTGACCGAGTGCCGACTCCATTTTCAAGACTCCGGCCTAACCAAAACACCATCCTTATGACTTCTTTTCACACTCCCTTTACAGGGAGGCACGGTTGACCGAGTACCGACTCCATTTTCAGGACTCCGGCCTAACCAAAACGCCATCCTTATAACTTCTTTTCACACTCCCTTTTCAGGGAGGCACGGTTGACCGTGTGCCGACTCCATATTCAGGACTCCGACCTAACCAAAACACCATCCTTATAACTTCTTTTCACACTCCCTTTTCAGGGAGGCACGGTTGACCGTGTGCCGACTCCATATTCAGGACTCCGACCTAACCAAAACACCATCCTTATAACTTCTTTTCACACTCCCTTTTCAGGGAGGCACGGTTGACCGTGTGCCGACTCCATATTCAGGACTCCGACCTAACCAAAACACCATCCTTATAACTTCTTTTCACACTCCCTTTTCAGGGAGGCACGGTTGACCGAGTACCGACTCCATTTTCAGGACTCCGGCCTAACCAAAACGCCATCCTTATGACTTCTTTTCACACTCCCTTTTCAGGGAGGCACGGTTGACCGAGTGCCGACTCCATTTTCAGGACTCCGGCCTAACCAAAACACCATATTTATAACTTCTTTTCACACTCCCTTTTCAGGGAGGCACGGTTGACCGAGTGCCGACTCCATTTTCAAGACTCCGGCCTAACCAAAACACCATCCTT
>NC_044931.1:7378093-7379717 GCF_003576645.1 Ipomoea triloba | reverse complement strand
TCATATATCTTAGTATCAGAATTTTCATATAGCTTCCATTTAACTTTTGGGGTTTTCCTCTTCAGTAATCCTGGAAAGTACAAAAGTCATGATAGAAACAAGGTAATCAATGCTTATAGGGAAAATAACTTGACACTTGAAAAAAAGGAATATGGTTAACTGGGTTAAGAGGTCCATGCCAGAATGATTGGTCCAGCACATTAATTTCTAGTGGTGCATAACNAAAAAAAAAAAGAAAAAAAAAGTCAGTCCTTAGATGAGTAATTGCATACAAAAGAGGAATGGTAAACAGGAGAAGCTGATTCTAAAATGAAAAAACAGACACATTATTCCAGTTCATATATCTTAGTATCAGAATTTTCATATAGCTTCCATTTAACTTTTGGGGTTTTCCTCTTCAGTAATCCTGGAAAGTACAAAAGTCATGATAGAAGCAAGGTAATCAATGCTTATAGGGAAAATAACTTGACACTTGAAAAAAAGGAATATGGTTAACTGGGTTAAGAGGTCCATGCCAGAATGATTGGTCCAGCACATTAATTTCTAGTGGTGCATAACAGGAATACTACTATACTAGAAAAATAGCAAGAAGAATAGCCAAAGTTTCTGCTCAACCAATTATTGNTGAAAAAAAGGAATATGGTTAACTGGGTTAAGAGGTCCATGCCAGAATGATTGGTCCAGCACATTAATTTCTAGTGGTGCATAACAGGAATACTACTATACTAGAAAAGTAGCAAGAAGAATAGCCAAAGTTTCTGCTCAACCAATTATTGACCAAGTAAACCAAACATTACATAGATATCCAGTTGATGCATTCCTTAATTCTGCAAGTGATGCTTGAAATATAAGCTAACAAGAATTCTGGCAAATGAAAATGAACTCTTCCCAACTTTCATATGCTGTCTTTTGTCAATGTTTTGCAAGTGCATTTCTTCATTAACCACAAAGAGAAACCAATCAATCCCCCAGCACCCCTTGTTTCCTCATGTTGCCCTATTACTTCAACCAAACATCTTCAGAACTATAACTATAAAGAGGCATTTCCTCATGTTGTCCATCTTCCTTTTTGCTTTTCTTTGTAATTTTTAATTCATATACTAAACATTGGGCATAATTTAAGCTTAATTACTCTTTTTCAAAAAAAATAAAATAAAATAAAATTCGCTCACACTTAAGAAGCGGATAAAAGTTTGTTACCTCCAAACGACGCTGTATCCACCGCACACCTGGGGACCATGAGGCTCAACCCACGCGACTGAGACCTCTTCGAGAGAATCCACCCACACTGTGGAGAACTCTTCGAATTTCCTCTATTGCATCTGCAATAAAAAGGGAAGGAGAATTAAGAATACAGAAATTTGAACCTTTTGAAATAGGTGAAAAGGCGTGAACTTACAATTGCTGGCCGAGGAAAATAGAGGAAAGCGTAGGCTTGGAGAGCAGAGTTGCCGCCATGAGAATTCTCCTCTGCGATTGTAAGTGATTTTACCAGTAAAAACCCTAAATTCGAGTCAATTGAGAGAAAGAGAGAGAGAGAGAGAGATTGAGAGGATAGTATACCGTGTCTCCCCAAACGGGGCTTGGCGGTACCGGTAGGCGACTAGCCGAGAAGAGGATGAGA
>NC_044931.1:7376577-7377093 GCF_003576645.1 Ipomoea triloba | reverse complement strand
GACCTCAACATTGCATGTGATACTGCCTTCTTGCCTATGGATTGTATGTCGGATCATTGCCCATCTATAGTTAAAATCATGGAATACAACAGGGGTGGTAACAAGCCGTTTAAGTTCTTCAACATGTGGATGTTACACAATGATTTCAGTGCTATCTTAGAATCTGTGTGGACAAGGCCCTTATCGGGTACTTTTCAATATCTGCTCGCTATAAAGCTCAAGGCCTTGAAGCACCCACTAAAGGCCTTAAATAGAGCAGAATTTGGGCACATTTCAGACAGAGCAGCCAAAGCAAATGTGGAATTTCAGCAAGCTTTCCATAACCTGGATGTTGTTCGTGCAAATGATGGGGATAGAAGACATGTCTCTAACCTTAGGGAACGTGCCCTTTTTCTTGCTGAAGCTGAAAGGCAGTTCTTTTGTCAGAAACTCAAAACAAAACACTTGGTTAATGCTGATAAGGGCAGCAAGTACTTCCATGAGTTGATCCGAAACAGACAGCGATCTATGGCCATC
>NC_044931.1:7374832-7375577 GCF_003576645.1 Ipomoea triloba | reverse complement strand
TTAGTAGCAATCTGGTTTGCAGAGAAAAGAAGAAAGTTTTTAGAAGTGAAGTGTTTTCTGAAAAGGGTTTTTCATTGATATTTGCTGGTATTTTTCGCGTGTTTTTTTTACAAATGTACAAGCTTCTCCTTATATAGAAGGAAGAAGAAGAACCTAGAACTACCTTTACAGCTGTCTACTAATTACATTATTGACATACCGAAGATAAGATGTAATCTTATCTCATATCTTCGGTCGAAGTGACAGAAAGATAAGGAATCTTATCTCCTTACCCCATAGTCAAAAAGTGTACAGCAAAAGTAGTACAGTTAAAGAAAAGTTGAAAGGGACAGGCCCCCTTATCTTAGCCAAAGTAAAGTAGAGATGTCTTCTCAAGTTATATTCATATCTTCTGATTCGGAAGAAGACAAAGTTCTTGGCAGTACTCTCCTGATCCTTCTCTTGTAGGAGTTGACAAGTCTTGGATTGGAGTGAGTGACTTCAAATGGAAAAAAGTATCTTGATCCTATGCTTGGATCACAGTAGATTTTCCCTTGGGAATCTTCTCTAAGTATGTTTTTGTTGGCAAATCTGTATTTTGTCCAGTTGAAGTTTTCAGCAAGTATCTTGGCTCTGGCCTGGTCAAGTTGTATTTCCATTGTTTCTTCCAGTTTCAAGGAAGTTTTCATCACTTCTGAGAAAGTGTTCTCAAGTTTCTTTCTGGGAGTTTGAGGTTCAAACCTCTGAAGTTTCATTGAGCTGGAAG
>NC_044931.1:7372877-7373832 GCF_003576645.1 Ipomoea triloba | reverse complement strand
CCCAAGTACCAATTCTCCACACCAAACACCAAGCCCGAAAGTTAGAAGTTAGGTACACAGGGGTAAAAACCCAATCACAGGGACCGAAGTCCAATCATAGGGGTATAAACCCAATCACAGGGACCGAAGTCCAATCACAGGGGTATAAACCCAATCACAGGGACCGAAGTCCAAAGTTAGTTCCACAGTTAGTTCATCACAGGGACCGAAGTCCAAAGTTAGTTCCACAGTTAGTTCATCCTCAAACAGCCCAAGAGATACTCAAAGATCCCCCACTCCATATCCAACCTCAAACTCATCTCAAGAACAAAACACTCATAGTGTTCATCTCAGATTATCATCTCAAGAACAAAACACTCATAGTGTTCATCTCAGATTACGAACACAACCACTCCCAGAGAATACAATCAAGGATTCAACCAACCAAATAGACTCATATAATGAACCAAGAGAAGTGAATAAATACTCCAAGACATGGTAAAATACCCAACAAAATACCCCAACAACATTTAGAAGCAAGTAAAATACCCAAAAAAATACCCCAACAACATTTAGAAGCAAAGGTGGAACAACCAGACCAACAGATCACAAACAGTTTACTGGAACTGAAACAACCAGACCAACAGATCACAAACAGTTTACTGGAACTGAAACATCGTTACACTTGGCGGAACGCCGTAACGGAACACACTCCTCTGCCACCCCCTTCCGTAAGAAGGAGACGGAGCTCCCTGGCGGAACACTCCCCTCCGCTACACACCTTTGCCTCAACCGGCGGTGCTCCCCAGCGGATCACCCTGGTCCGCCGCCCTCTTCCGCCAGAAGGGGCGGGGCTGCCCAGCGGATCACCATCCTCCATCACTCCATTCCCCGTTGTTCTTGCGGACCACTTAGGCGGGACACATTATACCACCTAACCTTACCGCAAGAGCAACTCCAAACCATTCCCAGACCA
>NC_044931.1:7371345-7371877 GCF_003576645.1 Ipomoea triloba | reverse complement strand
AAAAAAAAAAAAAAAAAAAAAAAAAAAAGTGAAACTTATAGTTACCTGGTATTACAAGTCACTAACATTTAATTACGTCTTGATGAAAGTAAATCGGCATGTTTATTTATCTAATTGCAACTTTAAAAAGTCTTATGGCCTAATTAACTTTACATATAAAGTTTGATGGCCTATTTGATATATATTATGAAAAAAAAAATTGAAACTTATAGTTACATGTTATTACAAGTCACTAATATGTAATTATGCCTTATGAACTAAATTAACATGTTTTATCTAATTGCAACTTTAAAAAGTTTGAGGGCCTAATTGACTTTACAGATAAAGTTTGATGGCCTATTTGATACATTTTATGCAAAAAAAATTGACATTTATATTTACTTGGTATTACAGGTCACTAATAGGTAATTACGCCTTCATGACTAAATTAACATTTTTATGTATCTAATTGCAACTTTAAAAAGTTTGAGGGCCTATATGACTTTACAGATAAAGTTTGATGGCCTATTTGATACATTTTATGCAAAAAAAA
>NC_044931.1:7370936-7371144 GCF_003576645.1 Ipomoea triloba | reverse complement strand
CAGGTCACTAACAAGTGAGGTGTATATGTACCTAATTGCAACTTTAAAAATATTGAGGGCCTAATTGACTTTACACTTAAAGTTTGATGGCCTATTTGATATAATTTATGCAAAAAAAAAAAAAAAGTGAAACTTATAGTTACCTGGTATTACAAGTCACTAACATGTAATTATGTCTTGATGAGAGTAAATCGACATGTTTATGTAT
>NC_044931.1:7359991-7360362 GCF_003576645.1 Ipomoea triloba | reverse complement strand
AAGTCCGCACATCGTTGCGGCATTTCTCGGCCGTGTCCGCGCACAGTCCGCACATCGTTGCGGCATTTCTCGCCCATGTCCGCACATCGTTGCGGCATTTCTCGCCCACTTCCGCAACTCGTTGCGGCATGTCTCGGCCAAGTCCGCACCACGTTGCGGCATTTCTCGGCCAAGTCCGCACATCGTTGCGGCATTTCTCGCCCATGTCCGCGCGCAGTCCGCACGACGTTGCGGCATTTCTCGGCCATGTCCGCACCAAGTCCGCACATCGTTGCGGCATTTCTCGCCCATGTCCGCGCGCAGTCCGCACGACGTTGCGGCATTTCTCGGCCATGTCCGCGCACAGTCCGCACCTCGTTGCGGCATTTCTC
>NC_044931.1:7358830-7358991 GCF_003576645.1 Ipomoea triloba | reverse complement strand
TACTAACCTCCCTAAAACAACTACTTTTTGTTCGTGTTGGAAACTTTGATTCTTTCAACATTTTTGTAGGGTGAATGCAAACGAGGGCTAGGGCCAAACAAGGCCTACTCCCTCTCAATCTTGTAATAAACATAGCCACAAGGAGAAAGACAAAAAGAAAG
>NC_044931.1:7358097-7358305 GCF_003576645.1 Ipomoea triloba | reverse complement strand
ACTTCTAATTTGACCTCCCTAGATGCCGACACAACCCGGGGTAACCGCAACAATCTTTTATTTTAACAACCACAAAACAACGGTAAATCAAATGGTGTCGTCGCTACGGAGGGGAAAACGGTTGATATTGACTTGTGTTTTATCTTTGGAATATTCGCAATGTTTTGACTTCAATTCACTTGTTGTTTTTACTTTGTTTGTACTAACC
>NC_044931.1:7356486-7357097 GCF_003576645.1 Ipomoea triloba | reverse complement strand
GTCGAATACCAGCGCCCGGTATTGCTACCGTTGTTGTTTCCCGCAGCACCTACGCATGAAAGGCGTGGCTGCGAGCGGCCAGTTCCACGCACCGATCATTCACGCACGCCGAGTCTCTCGTCGACGGCACTCTCAGCTCCTGCCTTCGGCCGACAATTACGTTCGACTTACTTGGGCCGGAACCTACTCATGCGCCGATTCAATCCTCTTTGTGCCTTACTAGTCCGGTGCGTCGTCGTGGCCGTTGTGCGTTGGATGTCGAATACCAGCGCCCGGTATTGCTACCGTTGTTGTTTCCCGCAGCACCTACGCATGAAAGGCGTGGCTGCGAGCGGCCAGTTCCACGCACCGATCTTTCACGCACGCCGAGTCTCTCGTCGACGGCACTCTCAGCTCCTGCCTTCGGCCGACAATTACGTTCGACTTACTTGGGCCGGAACCTACTCATGCGCCGATTCAATCCTCTTTGTGCCTTACTAGTCCGGTGCGTCGTCGTGGCCGTTGTGCGTTGGATGTCGAATACCAGCGCCCGGTATTGCTACCGTTGTTGTTTCCCGCAGCACCTACGCATGAAAGGCGTGGCTGCGAGCGGCCAGTTCCACGCACCGATC
>NC_044931.1:7312851-7313122 GCF_003576645.1 Ipomoea triloba | reverse complement strand
CCGCACACAGTCCGCACATCGTTGCGGCATTTCTCGCCCGTGTCCGCACCACGTTGCGGCATGTATCGGCCAAGTCCGCACCTCGTTGCGGCATTTCTCGGCCATCTCCGCACCAAGTCCGCACATCGTTGCGGCATTTCTCGGCCGTGTCCGCGCACAGTCCGCACATCGTTGCGGCATTTCTCGCCCATGTCCGCACATCGTTGCGGCATTTCTCGCCCACTTCCGCAACTCGTTGCGGCATGTCTCGGCCAAGTCCGCACCACGTTGC
>NC_044931.1:7264077-7264614 GCF_003576645.1 Ipomoea triloba | reverse complement strand
GGTTTCTTCCCTGATTGTGATGGCAGCGAAGGCTGCCCCTTCCCTATGCACCCGGCAGTGGGATTGTATGTGTTTTCCGGGTTTTGCTGCCTACTTGCTCAAACGTAGGGATGGTAGTATGCTCTACCCCAGCCACTAAGTACCTGGCTTATGGTTGGTTCCTTACCCCTTCTACTACCAGGCCAGCCCACTTCGTTCTACCCTGGGCTGTTGTTTATCCATTCCCTGCGCCGCACCCCCATCTCCATGCCACTTCATGATCCTTCCCACTCCGTTACCACCCTTACCTTATCTTCCCACTCTCCCCCACCATCACAGTTGTGCTACGTTACCGCTTTCCCCCCTTTGCATCCTTGCCTATACACTGGCCAACTTGTTGTCAAGTTGGGATGGTAGTACTCTACCCCGTACATGCTGGCGGAGTGCAGCATGCTAGCCCGGCTGACGGTGTTCCGGTAAAGAGTATTTTCAAATCCGTTTATGGCTGCCCACTTGCCCAAAGTGGGGAAGGCAGTTCAGACTGTCCCTGTCCAAGTC
>NC_044931.1:7217645-7218364 GCF_003576645.1 Ipomoea triloba | reverse complement strand
ATGAGTTCATCCGCTTAAAGGGTCAACCACATGCCTGTTGGAGAAACATTTGGAAAAACTATATTCCCCCCAAATTCTCTTTCATTGCTTGGCTGGCCATCCATGAGCGCCTGGCAACCCGGGACAGACTCCACTACATCGACCTGGATAATAATTGCTCTCTCTGTGTGGGAGCCTTGGAGTCCTCTAACCATTTATTCTTTACCTGTCCTTTTTCTTTACAGATTTGGTCCGGTGTTTCCCAGCGACTTGGTTTCCCACGCAAAACAAGAACAATCCGTGGTTCCCTTAGATGGATCAAGAAAACACATGTGGGGAATCGAGTGCTCTCTAAAGGTATAAATCTTGCTCTCTTATGCTCTATACATTATATTTGGAAAATTAGAAATGCTGTGCTTCATGAGGAGGATCGTACTGATCCAGGTGCTGCTGTTAGGATTATTGTACGTGAGGTATATCGGATTCTTTTTTCCGCTTACCCCACACACTTTAATCTCCTTTCAGTTAGCAATCTCAACGTTGATATCAGCGGTTAAATGATATCCTTACCCGATGGTCCGCAATCGGGTTTTGTCTTTGTTTTGCGGTTTCTTCCCTGATTGTGATGGCAGCGAAGGCTGCCCCTTCCCTATGCACCCGGCAGTGGGATTGTATGTGTTTTCCGGGTTTTGCTGCCTACTTGCTCAAACGTAGGGATGGTAGTATGCTCTACCCCAGCC
>NC_044931.1:7215819-7216645 GCF_003576645.1 Ipomoea triloba | reverse complement strand
T
This sequence comes from Ipomoea triloba, assembly GCF_003576645.1. Classification (NCBI taxonomy): domain Eukaryota; kingdom Viridiplantae; phylum Streptophyta; class Magnoliopsida; order Solanales; family Convolvulaceae; genus Ipomoea; species Ipomoea triloba. Next base: position 7,216,644 of record NC_044931.1, on the reverse strand, counting down.
TCTTAGAGAATGAAAAAAAGTATGAAGAATTGAAAACCGCAATCCTAGGTGAGGAATCTGAGGAAGAAGGGAATTCTCATGCTGAGTCTGGGGATGATGATGATGATGAAGAAGAAGAAGAAGAAGAGGATGAAGAGCAAATGAAATTAAAAGACGAGACTGAAACAAACTTAGTCAACCTTAGGAGAACTATCTATCTAACAATTATGTCCACTGTTGGCTTTGATGAAGCAGGTCATAAGCTGTTGAAAATTAAACTTGAGGCTGGTCAAGAGATGGAGTTATGCATAATGCTTTTAGAGTGCTGCAGTCAGGAGAGAACATACCTCCGCAACTATGGTCTTTGGGGGCAGCGTTTTTGCATGATCAACAAAGTTTACCAGGAGAACTTTGAGAAGTGTTTTGTGCAACAATACTCGATGATTCACCGTCTGGAAACAAATAAACTGCGAAATGTTGCCTTGTTTTTTGCACATCTGCTTGCAACTGATGCATTGCATTGGCATGTTCTGGCTTACATACGGCTTACAGAAGAAGACACTACCTCTTCTTCTCGCATATTTATCAAGATTCTCTTTCAGGAATTGTCCGAACACTTTGGGATTCGCTTGTTGAATGACCGTCTTAATGACCCAACAATGCAGGAATCGTTTGACTCAATATTTCCAAAGGATAATCCAAAAAATACTCGGTTTGCAATCAATTTCTTCACACAAATCGGTCTGGGTGGGATTACAGAAAATCTCAGGGCATATTTGAAGAATGTGCAGCGCCTAATAATGCAACAAAAGAAATCTGTTTCAGAATCGAGTTCTGGCTCCTCCT
>NC_044931.1:7214508-7214819 GCF_003576645.1 Ipomoea triloba | reverse complement strand
GACGGATGCGATCATACCAGCACTAATGCACCGGATCCCATCAGAACTCCGAAGTTAAGCGTTCCTGGGCGAGAGTAGTACTAGGATGGGTGACCCCTTGGGAAGTCCTCGTGTTGCATCCCCCACCCTCTTTTTAATCTTTCTTTTAAACCGCTGGACCGCTCGCTAAGGGTACTATCCTTTTAAACCGCTAAACCGCTAAGCGAGAGAAGTTGCGCGGAGAGAGAGGGTCAAGTACATTTTGCGCGCAGTACGTGACGGATGCGATCATACCAGCACTAATGCACCGGATCCCATCAGAACTCCGAAGT
>NC_044931.1:7213461-7214019 GCF_003576645.1 Ipomoea triloba | reverse complement strand
TGGGAAGTCCTCGTGTTGCATCCCCCACCCTCTTTTTAATCTTTCTTTTAAACCGCTGGACCGCTCGCTAAGGGTACTATCCTTTTAAACCGCTAAACCGCTAAGCGAGAGAAGTTGCGCGGAGAGAGAGGGTCAAGTACATTTTGCGCGCAGTACGTGACGGATGCGATCATACCAGCACTAATGCACCGGATCCCATCAGAACTCCGAAGTGAAGCGTGCTTGGGCGAGAGTAGTACTAGGATGGGTGACCCCCTGGGAAGTCCTCGTGTTGCATCCCCCACCCTCTTTTTAATCTTTCTTTTAAACCGCTGGACCGCTCGCTAAGGGTACTATCCTTTTAAACCGCTAAACCGCTAAGCGAGAGAAGTTGCGCGGAGAGAGAGGGTCAAGTACATTTTGCGCGCAGTACGTGACGGATGCGATCATACCAGCACTAATGCACCGGATCCCATCAGAACTCCGAAGTGAAGCGTGCTTGGGCGAGAGTAGTACTAGGATGGGTGACCCCCTGGGAAGTCCCCCACCCTCTTTTTAATCTTTCTTTTAAACCGCTGG
>NC_044931.1:7210284-7212461 GCF_003576645.1 Ipomoea triloba | reverse complement strand
GTGCCTAATTTACTTTAGAGATAAAGTTTGACTGCCTATTTTGTACATTTTATGCAAAAAAAATGTGACATTTTTATTTACCTGTTATTACAAGTCAGTAATAGATAATTATGCCTTGATGACTAAATTGGCATGTTTATGTATCTAATTGCAACTTTAAAACGTTTTAGCCTAATTGACTTTAAAGATAAAAAATTGATAGCCTATTTGATACATTTTATGCAAAAAAAAAAAGTGACATTTTTATTTACCTGTTATTACAGATCACTAGCAGGTATTTATGCCTTGATGACTAAATTGGCATGTTTATGTATCTAATTGCAACTTTAAAAAGTTTGAAGGTCTAATTGACTTTACAAATAAAGTTTGATGTCCTATTTGATACATTTTATGCAAAAAAAAAAAGTGACATTTTTATTTACCTGTTATTACAGATCACTAGCAGGTATTTATGCCTTGATGACTAAATTGACATGTTTATGTATCTAATTGCAACTTTAAAGAGTTTGAGGGCCTAATTGACTATAGAGATAAAGTTTGATGGCCTATTTGATAAATTTTATGCAAAAAAAAGTGAAATTTTTATTTATCTGTTATTAGAGGTCACTATTAGGTAATTATGCTTTAATGACTAAATTGACATGTTTATATATCTAATTGCAACTTTAAAAAGTTTGAGGGTCTAATTGACTCTACAGATAAAGTTTAATGGCCTATTTGATACATTTTACGCAAAAAAAAGTGACATTTTTATTTACCTGTTATTACAGGTCACTAACAGGTAATTATGCCTTGATGACTAAATTGACATGTTTATGTATCTAATTGCAACTTTAATAAGTTTGAGGGCCTAATTGGCTTTACAGGTAAAGTTTGAAGGCCTATTTGATACAGTTTATGCAAAAAAAAGTGACATTTATATTTACCTGGTATTATAGGTCACTAACAGGTAATTATGCCTTGATAACTAAATTGACATGTTTATGTATCTAATTGCAACTTTAAAACGTTTGACAGCCTAATTGACTTTAAAGATAAAAATTAATAGCCTATTTGATACATTTTATGCCAAAAAAAAGTGACATTTTATTTACCCGGTATTACAGGTTACTAACAGGTAATTATGCCTTGATAACAAAATTGGCATGTTTATGTATCTAATTGCAACTTTAAAAAGTTTGAGGGTCTAATTGACTTTACAAATAAAGTTTGATGTCCTATTTGATACATTTTATGCAAAAAAAAAAGTGACATTTTTATTTACCTGTTATTACAGATCACTAGCAGGTAATTATGCCTTGATGACTAAATTGACATGTTTATGTATCTAATTGCAACTTTAAAGAGTTTGAGGGCCTAATTGACTTTAGAGATAAAGTTTGATGGCCTATTTGATAAATTTTATGCAAAAAAAAAAGTGAAATTTTTATTTATCTGTTATTACAGGTCACTATCAGGTAATTATGCTTTAATGACTAAATTGACATGTTAATATATCTAATTGCAACTTTAAAAAGTTTGAGGGTCTAACTGACTTTACAGATAAATATTGATGGCCTATTTGATAATTTTTATGCAAAAAAAGTGAAATTTTTATTTATCTGTTATTACAGGTCACTATCAGGTAATTATGCTTTAATGACTAAATTGACATGTTTATATATCTAATTGCAACTTTAAAAAGTTTGAGGGTCTAACTGACTTTACAGATAAATATTGATGGCCTATTTGATAATTTTTATGCAAAAAAAGTGAAATTTTTATTTACATGTTATTACAGGTCACTAACTGGTAATTATGCCTTGATGACTAAATTGCGATGTTTATTTATCTAATTGCAACTTTAAAACGTTTGAGAGCCTAATTGACTTTAAAGATAAATACTGATGGCCTATTTGAAACATTTTATGTCAAAAAAAAGTGACCTTTTTATTTACTTGTTATTACAAATTACTAACAAGTAATTATTACTTGATGACTAAATTGCTATGTTTATGTATCTAATTGCAGCCTTAAAACGTTTGAGGGCCTAATTGACTTTACAGATAAAGTTTGATGGCCTATTTGATACATTTTATGCAAAAAAAAAAAGAGACATTTTTATTTACCTGTTATTACAGATCACTAGCAGGTAATTATGCCTTGATGACTAAATTGCTATGTTTATTTATCTAATT
>NC_044931.1:7204048-7207267 GCF_003576645.1 Ipomoea triloba | reverse complement strand
TTAAGTTCAGGTGCAGTTTACGAAGGAAGAAGCCAGAAAGGCTATAGAATTGTATTACGCTATGGACCATATTACTTCTTTCCCCTGTTCTAATAGCTGCAAAAGCTCTTTCAGAGAGATTAGACTTACTTCAAAAGTAAACTCCCATTTTATAAGATATTAGATGAAGGAGAGAGATAGAGCGTGGATAGCTTCCCTCCTTTCTTGTCTTGTTTGTACGACCCATACTTGACTTGATCTTGTATTCGCCCGCTGTTAGATAATGTAACGGTATAGATGCAGAAATAAAGTGCAGCCGGAAAGCAGGAGAGGGGCGGAGGTTATCTGTCCTATAAATTCCTTCCTTTCTTTTATAGGCTTTCTAGCCCTAGAAATAAGTCCACTAGAAACGGATGCGTGAAAAAGAACAGAATCTAGTGAAAGCAGAACCAGCGCTTAAGAAAGAGTAGTTACTAGGCCACCAGGTAATAGCTGGGATTTCGGATTCAACTTAGAAAGCTATGTCTCGAGAACGCCTTCCTTATAACTAAGGCAATTGGTCTCTCACGTTGGATAGAGATAGGCCAATGCAAGTGAAGCGCGTAAATGAAGATTGGTGTTGGCATTAGGAGAAGCAAGCTGATAGTGGAACTAGTGGCATTCCATTTCAGTGAGACAACATCACTACTTAGCCAAGCATTCTCACTCTCTTTCTTTCTTTGACCTGGCACGGTGAGAAGCAGCCCAGTCAGCGCAACTAAAGCAGAGTAGACGGCACGCGTCACCAAGCATACCGCCCGAGGTTCAGGGTTCATCAGCGAATGGAGTTAGGCCCATTTCCTAGCCTAGTTTTAAGCAGAACAGCACCGTCCTAGTCCAGAACAGTACTTCTCTTATGGGCTCGAGGCAAGACAAGCAGCCCGCTTCGCCTCCTCAATTGCTCAAGAAACAAGATGAAATAATGCTGATGTGGAACGTCTTCTGGCGAGGCTTTGGGATTCAACCAATATAGTAAAGAAACGGGGATAACCAACTTCTATACAGAGATTGAACGGATGCACAAGAAAAGAATAGCCAGACATGAAAGATTAAAGAATCCGGTTGAAGGTTTGAGGGAGATCAATAAGATAATCTCATAGCAAGGGAATCCGATAAGAAGAAGAATAAATCCTTTTGAAAAGGTAGTCTTGTCACTGAACTTGATCCGCCCCACCTACTCAAGCCTCTACTTTTAAGTATAAAGTACTGGAGCGATCCTCCATCTCCGCCATGGCTATGCCCCTGTCGCTGGAGCAAGTCCCTTCCTCTGAAAGAAGGAACTATCAATGTTGAAGGGCTTGAGCTTGACCTTAGTAGAGACATTGTTCTTCGCCGCCTCTTTCTTTGCTCCTATCAAGCTAGCTTACCTGCATTTCTCTCTGTCTGTCCCTTGTACTAGACTTGCTTCTTTAGTCTTTTGAGCTTCGTAAACTAGTCTCTATCAAAGGCTATCTCCCGTTCCCTTAGTGCCCTCTCTGGGCTTGTCTCCTCACCTTTCATTCGTTCTTTCCTTTCTTAATGTAACCCGAGAGTTAGGAGAAAGGCTTCCCTCTCGCTTCTACAACTGAACTCTTGCCCGATCATTCGACTATCAAAGGTACCTTAACAACTTATATTCCACATTTCGCTACTGAGTTCTTGAGGCGACCGAAGGGTGCCCTTCAAAGCCCCTTGCGATGAATCCTGGGTATGTCTAGAGAGGAGCGGAATATACACTCCATCGAAGCCTAAGAGTGGAGTTCTAGAAAGGACAGCTAGAGAGGGTGGAGAAGTGCCAAACCTTCGTGGATTGATCGAGTGTAGTGCACATGAAGTTAGGTGAGATTTTTTTAGTGTTCAGTGTGCCAGGTCAAAGAAAGAAAGAGAGGGGGAAGAAGCGGGGTAGAGGAATTGCATCGCCTAAGAGAAAGAGACATGCGCCTAAGGAGAAAGTCTTTGCAACCGAAGTGAGCCGAGGAGCCGAGTGACGTGCCAGCGCTACTAATTGAGTGCCAGCACCTAGCTGTGCTGTCAGTAAGAAGGTAGCCGGCGCCTTTCGAAGCACTTTCTAGTTAGCGCTTTAGTTTGATTGCAGCTAGCGCGCTTGACTAAAGAAAGGGCTTCATTTACTGCTTTGTTTCTTGTTTAGTAAAGTCAAGTTTTTGGCCTTATCTTGCAGGTGACGACGACGTCGAGTTGACGGCAGAGAAAGACTCGGCATTCAGGCGAGCCGCCCGGTGGTGTGGTACGTAGTGGGTTTAGTACGCCCCGCCAAAACGGCTCCGAAACAAACAAAAAGGTGCGTGCCGCACTCACTAAGGACTGCCAGTGATATACTGGAGAAGGTGGGGATGACGTCAAGTCCGCATGGCCCTTATGGGCTGGGCCACACACGTGCTACAATGGCAATTACAATGGGAAGCAAGGCTGTAAGGCGGAGCGAATCCGGAAAGATTGCCTCAGTTCGGATTGTTCTCTGCAACTCGGGCAATTCCTCTACCCCGCTTCTTCCCCCTCTCTTTCTTTCTTTGACCTGGCACACTGAACACTAAAAAAATCTCACCTAACTTCATGTGCACTACACTCGATCAATCCACGAAGGTTTGGCACTTCTCCACCCTCTCTAGCTGTCCTTTCTAGAACTCCACTCTTAGGCTTCGATGGAGTGTATATTCCGCTCCTCTCTAGACATACCCAGGATTCATCGCAAGGGGCTTTGAAGGGCACCCTTCGGTCGCCTCAAGAACTCAGTAGCGAAATGTGGAATATAAGTTGTTAAGGTACCTTTGATAGTCGAATGATCGGGCAAGAGTTCAGTTGTAGAAGCGAGAGGGAAGCCTTTCTCCTAACTCTCGGGTTACATTAAGAAAGGAAAGAACGAATGAAAGGTGAGGAGACAAGCCCAGAGAGGGCACTAAGGGAACGGGAGATAGCCTTTGATAGAGACTAGTTTACGAAGCTCAAAAGACTAAAGAAGCAAGTCTAGTACAAGGGACAGACAGAGAGAAATGCAGGTAAGCTAGCTTGATAGGAGCAAAGAAAGAGGCGGCGAAGAACAATGTCTCTACTAAGGTCAAGCTCAAGCCCTTCAACATTGATAGTTCCTTCTTTCAGAGGAAGGGACTTGCTCCAGCGACAGGGGCATAGCCATGGCGGAGATGGAGGATCGCTCCAGTACTTTATACTTAAAAGTAGAGGCTTGAGTAGGTGGGGCGGATCAAG
>NC_044931.1:7159275-7161829 GCF_003576645.1 Ipomoea triloba | reverse complement strand
GCAAACTCATCAGGCTCATGACCTGAAGACTGCAGGTTCGAATCCTGTCCCCGCCTAATCATCTGAGGCCGTAGTCAGCCTCCAGATTGGATATTCCGTTAGTAACTTAGTGAATGCGCTACAAGAACTTGGCAAAATAAAATGAGAAACTAACCTAATAAATTTTTTTTCATTCTACGAAAGAAAGGGTTCCACTTAGATTGTTGGAAAACAATCCATACCGTAGGATCCAAGAGCTCAGATAAATCAACAACAAATAAGCTTATAAAAGTCTATTTGTGCAGTCCTAAATTAATAAGCCGCAGCCCGCCCTTCGACCCCTGGATCCTCCGAAAAGCAAGGTTGTTTGGCAGAACAAGGAAGCCGGATAAAACTTCGTTAGAAACGGGGGAGCTAGCCCACGAGGTTTGAGCTTCCAACAAGCGGTTAAAATCCTATTATATCTGACCCCTTACCATAAAGCCAGGAAACCTAATTTCTCAATAACCACTTTATAAACGGCTCCACACCCTTACAAGAACCCATCCCACCCTCCGTTTATCCCGTACCAGGCGTGAGACAGGCAACGGATGAGCTAGCGTTTTCTTTGTTTGTTCCTGCCCATGGGCTAATTATTTATAGATAGTAACAATCAGTTTCTATTTTGCTTGTTATATAGTATTAAGGATAAGCTAGTCAACGGAGCACGGCTTTGGGGATCCTATCTCCTAGGAACTAGGTGCCTGGACCTTAGCCGGAGATAAACTTGTAAAAGAATTCTTGTATCATGGGGAAGAGATCCTCTTTGTCTTATAGGCGGTTAACAGATTCAAGTTAGTTTGGAACGACCAACTCCACGAGCAATCAATCTCAAAATTGTGAATTGGGCGCTTGCCAGTCACCAGATCTTTTTGTTTTCTCTATCCCAAGGCAAGACGAACGGCTTGCTCGGCTCCCATGTTGAGGCAGGAACATGAAGTTGGAATCGCTAGTAATCGCGGATCAGCATGCCGCGGTGAATATGTACCCGGGCCCTGTACACACCGCCCGTCACACCCTGGGAATTGGTTTCGCCCGAAGCATCGGACCAATGATCACCCATGACTTCTGTGTCACACTAGTGCCACAAAGGCTTTTGGTGGTCTTATTGGCGCATACCACGGTGGGGTCTTCGACTGGGGTGAAGTCGTAACAAGGTAGCCGTAGGGGAACCTGTGGCTGGATTGAATCTTTCGCGATGGAAATGAAACTCTTCCCCCAACCAACATAGGGGGCTAGCTTGCTTCCACTGGTAGCTCAGCTGGTTAGAGCAAAGGACTGATTGTGTCAGTGGTTCGAATCCACTTCTAAGCGGGCGAAGGGTCCAAAGGACACGTAGCCGGGGGCGAGTCAAAAATTGAAAAAGAGAATTGTTCCATTTTCCTTCTTGTTCATCAATCGGAAATCAAGACAACCCGGGCACTACGGTAAGACGTGAAAACACCCGATCCCATTCCGACCTCGATATGTGGAATCGTCTTGCGCCATATGTACTGAGATTGTTCGGGAGACATGGTCCAAGCCCGGTGAAGAAATTGAAATTTCTTCCTTATTTCTATTTATTTTTTTTTTAATTCAATTAAAAAAAAATAAGATATAAATGTTTAGTCGCGTCGAAACCCTCCGTTTTCTAGGCAGCGAATGGAAGAAATGAGGATGTGCCGCTATCGCTATCTAGCCTATCTTGATGAACCAGAAGTGAGAAACCCTAAGTCTGAAGAAGAGTCTTGTTTCGAAGTATAGGGAGAGAGGGAGACCACTGAATCCGTTGGCTCCGCTCTGAAAATTTACTGACGAGAATCTGGATTCAACAAGGAAGCCGCTACGCGTCTTATTACTCACGCACAACGGCTTCTTATTAACATATAGCTAAGTAGCGTTAGAAGCCGTTGCTTGTTCTTTCGCGCTAGCTTAGAATAGTATAAGCTTTAGCTTTAGCTCTGCCGTTGCTTGTTGGCTGCTCAAGAAGTTGGACTAGTTGCTCCTCCGACCCGGAGTGGATTCTAGGGGAAGGGCAGAGCCTCACCTTGCAGTAGGAAGGTGTTCGTTGTTGGGACGGGTTCAAACTGGACTGAAGGGAGGAGGAAAAAAAGACTCCGATCCTCCTGGGGTTTCATCACTGGCTAGGGCTTTCGAATCAAAGCATGGGCATCTGCTATTAAGAGGGAGCAGTAGATCGTCGATTGAAGAGCCAGGTCAGTAAACTTCTATTGGAACTTCTATTGATTATGAATTCGACTCTAGGGACTCCTAGCAGCAAACTTGTATAAAAAAGCCCCCATAGAGACGCAGGAGATGCAGGAGCCGCCAGCCGGATCGACCAACAAATGATAGGGCAGAGAGATGGGCTCATTCGACTAATCAGTGATCCCTGGGCCTACCTAACACAGATGTCCCTGAAATAGGGGATTGGTTGATCGGAAAGCTCAGGCAGGAGTAGGACATTCCATACAAATCTTTCTGATCCGCTAGCTGGTGGTCCTCTCAAATCCCATTTTTTCATCGACAGTAGGTCAAGCTGGTCAAGTCAGAGAAA
>NC_044931.1:7141046-7153750 GCF_003576645.1 Ipomoea triloba | reverse complement strand
TGACTCAGCGGTTAGAGTATCGCTTTCATACGGCGAGAGTCATTGGTTCAAATCCAATAGTAGGTAAAACCGACCGAAACCCCTGCTTTTGCCAGCATGACAGAAAGCACGGACTGGCAGCAAGGAGTCAATTGAATGATCAAAGCATCGGTTGCTTCCACTTGTGGCCTTCTTCGAGCGCCTTTACACCAACATATCAAGGAACCCCCCTCTTCCACAAGTAGGTGGAGACCAGGAGGGTCGGAAACCCCAACGGGAAACCTTTCACCGCGCCACACGATTCTTTCGCGAAGCGCTCTCTCAGACGTTTCCACTCCTGCCCCCGCAAGCAAAGAGGTTTCAAGATACCAGGCGACCAAGGGGAGACTTCGATGGTTGGTGGCTTTCTGGGCTTTTACCAATGCTTGTCTGTCTGGTCTGTGATGTGTGATGGAACCAAGTCTCCCCGGTTAGTAGGTCAATCACAATGTCTGGCCTTTCAGGTTCGACTGCCCTGTCTGTAACCAAGAACCTCTCTTTCCCGGCTTTCGGCTTGTCAAACTATTTGGATAGAAGAAGAGGTGTTTGCAAGAAAAGGTTTTACATTCTCATCCCCTGTTCACGAATCAGCTGTGAATGCTGCCGATACCGCTTTCGGAATAGCAGATGAATTGAGCAGAGGGTTTGAGAAAAGCACATTCCCTAAGCGGTCGAAAATGGCCTTTAATCAAACTCTTAAACTAAGCCCTACTTCAAAATTCTAAAGTAAAGAGTCAGCAACTTAAACATCCAAACTCTATCGAGTAAGAAATACATTACCTTACTCTAAAAAGAAAGATAAAAAAGCCATGAAATTTGAAATGAAAATTCAGTGTTATAGGCAAAAATAAAGATAGCCAAAAATTGTAATAAAGCTAGCTTCTTCTGGGTAGAAAGAACGAATAAGACCGGGGGAAGTGAGGCCTCGGCCGACGAAAAGCAGCATCTCAGAGGTTGTCGTTGGCCGAGGGGAAGGGGAGTGGTGAGGTGGGACCCCGGTCCTATTATACACAGAAAAAAAGAGAAGCTCAGTCTTACATCAAATCAGCAGAAAAATAGAATAGGAATTAAGAAAAAAAAAAGTTACTCTATTAAGATATTTCACTTGAATAGAGTACTGGTTTTCCTAGAGGAAAGACTCGAGAATATACTTATTCTTTCCCTCATGACTCTAACAAAGAGGCATTTCGATAGCTTACAAGAAAGAAAGAATCTTGACACTTCAAGAACAAAGCAGAAACTGAAAGGATTACTTACTTAATACTAGCTAGAACAAGAAGAGACTAGACTTAAGTAACCTAAGGGACAAATAGAAGAGGACTTTACTTACTGCTTCAAAAGGTGTTAGGAATTCTTTAAAAGACAGGGGTTAGGTTCGAGTCCTCTCAATCGCCGAGGGCTCGCTACAGATCCCCTCCGTCCGGTCAAGCAACTCAAACAAGAACAACTCATATGAATCCGCTCTCGTCTCCTGTCTCTCTTCTCACTCAAGAACTCAGAAACAAGGAAGGCATCTCCTTTCACTCAAACAAAATTCAAGATCCACTGAAGGGTCTGGTTTTAATTAGCATAAAGTGATGTCCGATTCACTTAAACAACAACAAAGAAACTCTTTCTAAATAACCAAGGAAGACGCTTATAGTCTTTAGACTTATACTCACGCTGATCCCCTTTGTACTTACATGCGCCGTTATACGGCACTTCACTCACGCACAACGGCTTCAACAAGAACTATATGAATAGCTAAGTAGCGCTAGTCTAAACTAGAAGCCGTTGCTTGTTCACTATCTTTTTTCTTTTTTTTTTTATCTCTCCTCTATGGAAAGAGGGGATGATACGTGGTATACCTTGATCGTTTAGTCAACGAGACGTACGTAAGTCGACATAGCTCCATGTATATGTTCTTTGGAGCTAGAACCAATCAATAGAATGAAATAATGGTAAGCCTAGGGCGACGAACATGGCTCAAGAGTGTCTATACAAAGCCCTTCTCTTCTTCACTCAAAGAGGCAATGCACCCTTTGAACGGTACTTGATTCATAAAGAATGATTCTTTTTAAGTTATACGGACTTTCTAAAAAAAATGCCACGCGGAGCGTGTCACGAGATATATCGAAATACCTCTCGGGCTTCTTACGGTAAGGCCAATGCGCCAGCCAGCCAGTGTGGTGGCGAACACGCTGTGCTCTAAGCTAAGCTGTTTACCTTGTAGACGGAGGAGATATAGAAAGTGTGCCGTGCTTGATTCATAAGATTCTATAATAGCATCAGTATCTTATTTCACTTAGCCTGCCTCTCCCATGACTTTCCGGACCAACCAACCCGGATCTGCCTTCGCAAGTCTCTCTGCATTTTGGGAGCAGAGCATGCAGCAAAATCGAGCAATGGATCTTAGAAGAATTCCACTTTTAAGCACGACTCTTTCTATTTCTGTGCTGGCATTTTAGTTTTCTCCCTTCCTCTTTCAATCGAAACACTCGACGCAGATAGCTCCGGTGGCCCCCGCTTCTGCCTTTATCAGGCGGCGACAGCCCCCCCGCCACAGCATAGAGGAGCTGCTCCTTAATCCGCGCTACAACCAATAAAAATTTTCTCCAGATCGATATATGATGCTAAACCGAGACTGAGATAGAGAGAGGGCTGTCCCTTTGTTGTCTCGAAGAGACAAAAGCACTCATATGAATGGTGCTAATTCCCATGCTCTTTCTAGTCTCATTTGGTTTCGAGAGCCTCCCTCTCCCCGTCCCTTACTCGTCTTTTGAAAGACGTCATCCTGGATTTTTTTTCCGTATGCCGGGGAAAGTACCTCACCTTTCTACATTCATTATTATGAAAATTTCCTCGGGTCTCTATAAAACAGAATGCAAAGCCCGGGTGGAAGCACAAACAAAAGGAGAGAAAAAAGGTAGAAAGGGGGGAAGAAGTCTAGTGCTAGTTCTTACTAACACTTCTTTATCTAACTTTCATTTTTGAGTGGTTTCTTTGTTCTCTTATTTGGATTGAAAGAAAGAAAAAACTTCCCCTTCTTTCTCTTCTTTTTTTTATCCCTTCGACGAATTTCGGCTATGACCAATGCCCCACTAGCTAAATAGGCGTAAGAAAGAAAAAGCTACCTGAAAAAAATGCAAGGGATTTCACTCGACGAATTGCGTTTTGCCAGATCTATTTTTTTAGAAAGATTCTCCATTGGTAATTAAAAAAAAAATAGAAAGAATCTAAATAAAGGCGCATACGCGGGAAGGGGGCCCCACTACTTCTTCATTCAGGGGGGGGATACTAGCCTCATTACTTCCCACTGGGCGAGAAGTGCACCTAACCCACCTACCCACTCATCAATCACGGTGTTCAGCTGACTTGCACTGATAGACCCCTATTGTATAGGAATTAAGCGCCCATCTTTTTACTGTTGTCAATGAATCTCTTCAATGTTCGATTCTACTCTATGTTAGAACATTTCTGTGAATGCTATTCTGATCTAAGTGGTCTTATTCTTTGTCCCGTGCTAGGAAGCATTACTCCTCTTTTCATTCCAAATTCAAGAATACGACCGATACGATTAATTGGTCTGTGCGCCTCTCTTATTACTTTTTTGTATCCCCCTGTTCTTTGGATACAATTCGATCCTTCTACGGCCAAATCTCAATTTGTGGAAAGTCTTCGATGGCTTCCTTATGAAAACATAAATTTTTATTTGGGTATAGATGGTATCTCTTTATTCTTCGTGATATTGACCACATTTCTGATCCCTATTTGCATTTTAGTGGGTTGGTCTGGTATGAGAAGTTATGGGAAAGAGTATATTACAGCATCTCTAATTCGTGAATTTCTAATGATCGCCGTGTTCTGCATGCTGGATCTTCTACTATTCTATGTTCTTCCCGAAAGTGTGCTAATCCCTATGTTGTGCGGAGCTGAGCATCTTCTATTCGCTGGGATAAAGCTTTTCCTCTGCAGGGGCCTTGTGCAGTAAACCCCCTACGGGCGGTCGTCCGTCGTCCTAAAGTAGTCCCCGCGAAGCTTTCGGGAAGAGGGGTAGTCTTGTGTGTAAGCATAGCATTTCTGGTCGAACCCGCCCAACCCAACTAAGAAGAACCGAACCTGACAGACACATCTTTTTCCTTTTGGGAGGGTACTCCGAGTAGTGGGTACCTCGTAGGACCTCGACCCGCCTACTCGGGTCTTGTATGGATATGCAGGAAGGGGTGCTCCTAGGTGTGTGTAGGGGTTGTGTTTGTTCGCGAGAAAAGATTTCTCGTAAAGTAAGTTTGGGGGGTGTGGACACACTTGCGCGAATTCGGGTAACGGCTACAAGGGAGAAATCGAAAGGAAACTGTACCCGACCAGGGATGGACGTAAACTCGTAAGCTACCGAAGGTAGGGATAATCGTCCAGGTCTTATTGTGAAAGAAAAAAGCCGCCCCGCCACAGCAGACGGGTTGCTTCCTCTGTCGTCGCCGGGGAGCTCTTGGCGAGGAGACCTTTGGAGAAGTTGCTAAAACAAACGGGATGGGGGGATCGACCCGTTCAGTAGAATTCCGAAGAAAGACTGTTGGCAGCAGGTGGAGACATTTTTTTTCCCCTTCAAAAGGAAATGCGGACAGGGTAGAGCTCGGCAGAGGGTTCGAGAATAGGGTGGGGTCCTGTCCTTAAGATTCAGATAAGAAAAGAGTTCCAAACCTTTATGCATGCACCTCCGTACAAGTGCTGCATACAAGTTCCGGCCAGGATGATTGAAAAAGATTAAACCAATTTGAACCGCTCACATCACAGTAGTAGTAGCGTAAAGGCCGTAAGTCGGGGAGCGGCCATAACATAAGGCTATTACTTTCACACCTCTCTCTCTCTATCTATAGATAGAGAGAGATCCGCTGCGTGAGCAACCCGACTGTGCCTTACATGTGCTCTACAGGCCGCACTCCTCTTCCCAACGAGCCCATTTTTCTTTTTATTTGGAAGACGGGCGTTGCGTTCGGTTCGAAAGGCATGGGTTTCAGTATGTCTCCAGATAGGGCCCCACTAGTCCGGCTAGCTAGTGAGCGGTTCTTTCGGGCGGGAAGCAGGCCGGGCCCTACGGGCGGGCATCTCCCGCAACGCAAGCACCATTGTTCGACACCACCCGAGGAGCAAAAGATTCGAGAGTCCAGGCTGAAAATACATGCATAGATAGTGGTCTAATGCCAAGGCCGACGACGGAAGCTCGGGACGGAGCCGTATGAGGCGGAAGTCTCACGTACGGTTCTCTGAGAAGGGAGTGGCTACCTACTGGAGCTTCGACCAACCACCACCGGTAAATTCCGCTTTGGGGCCACCCCTTACTCTACCATTATTATAGGGGTATGGGGTTCGAGACAAAGAAAGATCAAGGCAGCATATCAGTTTTTCCTTTATACTTTACTTGGATCTGTTTTTATGCTATTAGCTATTCTGTTGATTCTTCTCCAAACAGGAACAACCGATTTACAAATTTCATTAACCACAGAATTTAGTGAGCGGCGCCAAATCTTTCTATGGATTGCTTCTTTCGCCTCTTTCGCCGTCAAAGTGCCTATGGTACCAGTTCATATTTGGTTACCCGAAGCTCATGTAGAGGCACCTACGGCAGGATCCGTCATCTTGGCAGGAATTCCTTTAAAATTGGGAACCTACGGGTTTTTAAGATTTTCAATACCCATGTTTCCCGAAGCGACACTTTGTTCCACTCCTTTCATTTATACTTTAAGCGCGATTGCTATAATATATACTTCCTCGACCACTTTAAGGCAGATCGATCTTAAGAAGATCATTGCTTACTCCTCAGTAGCTCATATGAATTTGGTGACTATTGGTATGTTTAGTCGGGCGGCGGCCGTTAGGTCACCTATTTTGAGTTATGGACACACAAGGCCAAAACATGTGTGCCGGGCGTGCGACCCATCAACCTACTAGCAATGGGGGAGAAAACATAGCATGTCGCAATAAAAGCTTGATTCGAGGCGTCAGCAAAACACTACCGTCTGTTCCAAAAACAAAAGCCCCTTAGCGCCCCGGGACGGGAGTGGGGGACGGCCCTACGCGCAGGCAACAGCAGCACCGGCTCTACGAAGTCAGAAGAAAATCTTTCTGTTGGCTTTCCCTTAACTAAAAACAGAAAACAAATAGATTCTTAGTTGTTAGTTGTTTGTTGTTGCTAATCTAAACGTGAATAAGAATGAAAGGGCGTGAAGCGAGTGCTTCTAGCTGCTTCGCCTGCTTCTTATTATGGCGGCTATGTTTTCGTGGCGAAAATGAACGAAAAGCGAGATAAGCGTGCTATTTTCAAATCGATTGATAGATAGCCTGATCTGTTCTGATAGATCGAAAGAGATAGAGAGGGAATCTATCAAGAATAAGGGGAAATCTCCTATTTCTATCTATTGATGAGACAACTATCTATTCTTGATCCATCAGAAATAAATAGATATGTATCTGATAGAGTCTACATCGTACGTAGAGCGCTCAAGCGCTTTTTAGGCCAGCTCAGTTCTCTTATCCATCGGTCCAATGCACTGGGCTCATCTCATGGAGGGAAAAGCAAAAATGTAGTTGTCTTGTTCGCCGCCTCGACGCATTCCCTTCTCTCCCCGGTATCGTCCCACACAGAAAGAAAGAGCGCAGAGCCCCGGCCCGACCTGTAGGTCCGCTAACGTAAAGCGAGGAGTTGAGCCTGAACTGGCGAACCGAAGTCACTTTCGGAACCATACTTCCTACAGCTAACATGTGTCCAGTCCAGCGGGAACGCGCAGCGCAAACGAACCTGAGCTGCTATACCGAATCCCCCGCAGGCCATCGGGGACCGAGTGGTAAGGCCATGATCCGCAGGGGAATGGATCACTCATTCTTCCATTGGGGACAGGTGCACGAACGACAACTCCAAACGTCATACATCCGCCGCCTACCTACCGTTTAGGTGGCACCAGCGAGATCCAGCTAAGGTAAGGAACTTTGTGTCGCGGCTGCTCCACTCCGCTGCGGTCTCATGAACTGAACTTCGTTGCCTTCCCGCTAAGAAGCGAATGGGCGCTGTGCCGTGGGTAAGTTTCGGGGAGCGAAGAGAGACCAGAAGAATGATTCATTTGGATCGACGAGCTTTTTCGGCCCAAAAACTAAGAATCAATGGAATGTCTGTCTATCCATGAACATCTATTCTATCTGTATATCTAGGGGATCTCTCTAGACATATAAAAGTTTTTTATGGCATGATATGATCGCCTAGCCGTAGCCGCATATCAGCTACGCTCAATGCGGGATTTCTGTTGGATCAGATCTTTTGGGAAGCTTTTGGACCTAGCGAAAAGGACTCTAAGCCTTCAGCAAGCAAGCGCGAGAGAAGCGGAGCTGTCGTAGAAGCGGTAGCTTCCCCGACCGACTAAAATACAACAGTCGCGACCTACTTTGATTCAAAAGAAAGGCGAAGGGTTTGGCAACAAAACAAGCAAACGGCTTTCTATCATAGTTGCAAGGGTTCCAAACCTTAACTACTTAAGTACCAAAGGCTGCTTTCGGTTGGTTTCATAAGGGGGCTGTTCACTACAAGCTATCAGCGCTCAGCGCTGTCTTAGATTGAACGTCGACTTATCTTATTGCCGTTCAATCTCTAAGGCGGGTTTCCGCTGAGAACGGAATAGTGTTCGTGTCCAAAGGTGAACAAAGCCCTAGCTTCTAGAGTTCGCTGCTTTTCCCAGGCCGGAGAAGGGCTTATACTGCTCGCCTTTGTTTGATATGTTCATTCAGTACCAATACAAACTAAAACTACACCAAAGTGGAAGGGCCAGTATAGAAGCTAGAAGTAGCTAGCCTATAGTAGTCGGCCTAACCAAAGCGTCACGACAACATAAAATTTGCCTTATGAATTTAGAATCTTAAGTAGGGGGCTTAGCCCGCCCGCCTACCAATCAAAGAGGCTGAGAGTAAGCGTAAGCTCACCCGTAAGCTCTTCGAGCTTCCCTTCATTCGCTTCGCGGGAGCCGCACAGCACATAGCTGGAAGTCAGAGGGCCCATACTACCTGCCTAACCCTTCGCTCCGAGGGACCGTAGATCGGAAAGCGCCTTCTAAACCACCCCATTCATCCAAAAGAGAAGGGAAGGGGCCTATGTATTTGCATGACCCCTGCAGATTTAACCCTATCTACACCCGGAGCCACTCCCCTAGCGGTCCTGCCACCACGCCGCAGAACGGGAGCTCGTGTGGAACCTTTTATTCTGGCGTAACAGCGGTAGAACGTAACAAAATATTACGGCCGCCTAACATAGGGGCCGGAGGGACGGTAAACTCGGCCAAAATATGACACCCGAAGGGCCCGGCACGCACAATCCTATCCTATCCGAGTCCGAGTTTACCCCTTGCACTTCGGACAGCCGTCCGTAGCATCATAAGGAGGACCCCCTTTCGAGGTTCAAAAAGAGTACGGTACATAGGAGGTTGGTCTTTCTCAACGTGGTGTATAGCACGAAAACCCTTTCGATACAAGCCACACCTAGGGTTGGTGTGGTCACATGAAAGAACCAAATGAATCCTTTCTTCTCTTCTTTATCTTTCCCCCTCGGGAAAGATAAAGAGGGTCTTATGGAGGGAGGTGGGAGGGGAAAGGCTTGGGCCTACCTATCCCGATAGGACCCCATAAAAGAACGGGAGCTGTTGAGAGGTTCCATATTGCCGAGACGAAGGGCAGCACTTCTGTACGTAATCGTAGTATGTCACGTTGTCTCGTCCCCGCTGCATCGAAGAGTACCTATGCACTATGTTCCGGTTCACTGATAAGGAAGATAGAGTTGGGGTGGGGGTCTACGATGTGATACTAAAGTATGACCCGGGGAGATACATGCTAACTATGGGTAGGAAGCAGGAACCATTATGTAAAAAATTTCGGGATCTCTTAGACTACCATCGATCGACAGAGCGGAACGACCAGAAAAAGAAGTTAAGTTAGAAAGCCGTATGATAGGTGGTAACTATCTTGTACGGTTCGGGGGTAATCGGCGTACTCCGATCAGTGGGGGAGGAATCTTTGGCTCTATCGAACATACAGGGAATTGGAGGTAGCATTCTACCGATGTCAAGTCATGGACTGGTTTCTTCAGCCCTTTTTCTATGTGTTGGTGTTCTATATGACCGACATAAGACTCGACTTGTTAGATATTACGGAGGTTCAGTGAGCACCATGCCGAATCTCCCTACCATTTTCTTCTCTTCCACTTTGGCCAATATGAGTTCACCTGGTACTAGCAGCTTTATCGGGGAATTTCTCATCTTAGTAGGAGCTTTCCAAAGAAATAGCTTAGTAGCCACATTAGCAGCGCTTGGGATGATTTTAGGCGCGGCCTATTCCCTTTGGCTATATAATCGTGCGGTTTCTGGGAATTTAAAACCCGATTTCCTCCATAAATTCTCCGATCCAAATGGCAGAGAAGTTTCCATATTTATACCTTTTCTTGTTGGAGGGGCGACCGTCCGTTAAACTACCAAAGAAAAAAGGGTAACCCAATGTGATCATGACATTGTAGGTGCTTGCGATGGGACGGATGCGACTTCCCTCAGTTGGTTTGGGTGGCATAGCCCGTTGCAGAAGTCCCCCCTTTTTTATCCATTTCTTTAGTCTTTAGGGAGCCAAAGCTTGACTTTACTAAACTAATAAATAAGGCTCGCGCTAGGCGCTTACCTTTTTTGGCTGAGCCGTATCTTGCTGGGTGAGACCGATAGAAAGAAAGGACGGGGGGCAACCATGCATGGTACTTCTCGACCCTGTCTCCGAGGGACAGTTGAACGAGCGACTCATGAATGCTGCCGGGTCGGACGAGCCAATAACTCGAAGGCGTTCGGTCTGTTTTTTGAGCAAGAATCACAGCCTTACCTTATCTTCACCATGATACGGACTCCAAGTTCTTATGGCAGAGCACGAGGAGATTTATCATCAATATGATGATTGGAATGGAAACCAGAAGCACGGCTGGGGTCTTCGTGGTCCAAAATAATCAAACCATCAATAACAGAAACGTAAGCATGAGACTTTTTGGTAGTACCGGTGAACCAGATGGCCGCGGCGATGGAATCTGGGACGGAGGACTTGTAGTATCTCTCTAGATCTGGCAAAAGCGAAAGACCCCCTAACATAATTCGAATGGAGGCTGACCGCTGAGCCCACTCTGGCCTCGCAGGGCGGGCCCCTGTGGTTGCGAGCTGGAGCTGCCATAGCTTATGGCTAGAGCAATGGGAGGACCCCAGCAGAGAGAAAAGTCAGGATAACGAGCGCGGAGCCCGCCAAGCGGGCGGCAGGAGCAGCGGGCAAGTGCTTGGTAGGCCAACAGCCCAGTGAACCGGGCGGGGCACTCGAAGAAAGGGGGCACACTGAGCAAGTACGAGAAATTGGCCCCTAAAGCTTTCTTAAAAGCAAGGACCACTACGGGAGGTCAAACCAAGGATCTATGGAAGTGGAGGCTCGTCCCCGGTCAATATTTGATCAAACAATAGGGGGCCGTAGCACTGACCTCTTTTTTTTATTGATTCAATACAATAGGGGATAAGATCGTACAGTTCCCTACCGAGACAAACTCTCCTCCGCGCGCCGGGAATACCTCTTCCGTGCGTCTTTCTCGTGGCGGGAACAGAACAAGAGGGAAAGACCCGGCCCAGGGCTCGAGGGCGAGCTTTATTTATTTAAGAGAGAATGGGGAGTGAATCGAAAGGCTTCCGTTTCCGTTCTTGGTTTTTGGGGGCTTTCGGGCCCTCTCGATCTTTTTCGTAGTTGAGAGGGGGGAAGGAGTCTAAATCAATGGACATTAATGAACCATCATTGATGGACGTTGCACATGACACGATCAATTCGACTCAAGGTCCGGCGCTAATAGAAGTTGCTTACTTTCCTAGTAGCGAAGGAAAAGGGCAGGGCTTTTTTCGTAGTAATAGTGGGCGGGTCTCATGAGATCTATGCCGGCCGTCGGAATCAAACGAAGGTCGAAGGACCATTCGATTCATTAAGGGGCATAGCGGCGCCCTCGCCTGGCGCCATTCCCGGACCTAGCAGCAGACGGGCGGGCCGTGCCTTAATTCAGACCGGACCAGACTCTTCTTTGTTTGAGCTGCTCCCAGGCACGCAGACCGAAGATCTCACTTGTCCTGGACTGGACAAGTACGTAGAGATCTTCGTGGGACCGTGGAGGGAGTCTCAATCGATCTTTTCTAGGATTCCTTATCACGCCACACATGGAGATCCTTCCATTGATAGATAAGAGGCCCCCTTGAACAAATTCTTAAAGGTTAGGTTACTACCTGCTTATACGGAAGAGGTTTACTTTGTACCGCCATATAGATCGGAATCCGGAGCGATAAGAACGAAAGGGTTGGTGTGGCCACAGCTACAACTACTGGCGCTTCAAAAGGCTTAGATTCTAAGGGCGCTACTGAAAGCCTTTTTTTAGGTCGTGTAATAGGGAGGTGTAAGCCTCGAAAGCCTTTGGTACTTCGGTAGGGCGAGCAGCCCTTAAACCAAAAAAAGGGTTGTTTGGGGCCTATTTTATTTTTGCATTTCATTCTCTATTTGGCCCGCTTCAAACAAAATGAGAAAAAAGGGTCCGGTCAATAGCATAGCTCTTTCTTTCCCCGGTCTCCTTTCGAAGGAGAGGCCTTCGCATTCCTAATCCGGTAGGGTCGGACGGCTTTGTTTGCCCCAGCTTGGCGAATCATGGTTCCACATGAGAAACCAGTACGAATATAACCTACATGTCCAATTGAACTATGAGCTAGAAGTCTTTTGACTGTCTTTTGCTTCGTTTGGGCCATGGCGGCCAGTGCTCCTAAGATCATAGAAGCAATGCTGCAGAAAAAGAAGATTTGTTGCAATGTAGCTCCATAAGAACCATAAATAGAAACACGTGAAATATTAGCAGAAATAGAGATTTTAGGCGCAATAGAAAGGAATGCTGTAACCGGGGTGGGTGAACCCTCATAGATATCAGGTGCCCACATATATAGAGTCAAAAGGGATATGGAGTCCGAAGGGGAGGGGGTTTTCTTCGGGGCTCGAGAGATGGAATAGATAGGGCCCCACAAGTTTTGAATTCGTCGCTGGGGAATTCACACGAAAGGGAACGAGGAATTATCAACGAAAAAAGTGCTCTCTGAACCGAACGTGAAAGTTGTTTTCCATCAGACGGCTGTTCCCGTAACTCTACTCTCGACTTGGATTATATATCCAAAAAGGTCCGCTCTCGGCCATTCCACACGCTGCCTAGCAGAGGCGTGGTTATCTGAAGTGGATTCTCTCTTTTGTAGTAGATGCCGAACCCGCTGTGCCCCATTGACTAAGAAGGGGGCGGACGCAGCAGCTGCATGGACCCCTTCCTTTCTGTTGTTGCCAGCGCTTTCCCGGGCCGAGCTGGAGGCAGGCAAAGCCCGAAGGCTGCTATCCCAATAGGCCAGCGGGCGGAACGAGGAGAGGGCCCGGCAATCATACCACGGCGGTCAAAAAAGCGTGTTCCCTTCAGATAAGACGCACCGTAGGCCATCCTCGGCCTTCTTCGTTTTCGATGAAAAACAAATCTCGATCTCCGAAAGCGTTTTCCTTCCCCCGCCGCATCTCCCTCCCTTCGTCGAGTCTTTCCTTTAATGGTTGGGGAAAGCATTCCCTTATCTGAACTTGGTGGGCATTCCTTCCAGCCTTAGTAAAATAGGGGG
>NC_044931.1:7132904-7135017 GCF_003576645.1 Ipomoea triloba | reverse complement strand
GCATCCCCGCACAACGACATTGTTTGTTTGTGCGCCCCTTACCGTTCTCGCTCAGTGTTTCAACGGCTGGGAAGGCAGTCTACGAAACGAAGCCTATCGCCACGCCGACCATCAAATACGAGATTGGGCCCCTTCTCAAAGATTTGATGGAATGGCCCAGCCCAAAAAAGGAAGGTTATAGTACGCGATGCGTTCCATTTGTACGAATCGCGAACATACCACGCACGACCGGACGTAGAGCTACTAAGAGCTGGCAGACCGGGCCGGGCGCAGGTTCCAGATCCGAAAAGTCGAGTCTCGATCAGCCTAGTGCACCAACCACGTGGTACGACGGGCACTCAAAGACCTGGCGAATGATGGCCCACCCCACCCAAGAGCGCTTATGTCATAGGGGAACTCATGGCTGGAAACAATCCTTATGGTTTGTTTTCATATCCGGCGGTAGGAATAATAAAAAGAAAAGTCCAGGTTGGTTGGTGAGCCTAGTGATAGGAGACTATCTAGCTTGGTTCGGAGAGCACTTGTTGAGTTAAAGATTTTTTTGTTGCTAAATGTATGTTACGGCCTAAATGCTGAACTATTGATGGGTTTTGGTTTTCACATAGGCTCAAACATGATTTGAAGGGTCCTAGCTACGCCATGCGTTCAATACAAAATCTGGAAAGCTGCAGGGATGACAAAAAGAGGGCGCAGTCACTTTAATTGTTGCACTGAAAAAAAAAGGACCTAAGAGAAGAGCGTCTTCTCTTAGGTTTCTTCCTCCCGCGCCCGTCGCCGCCCGGCCCGCGTTAGAGGGGAAGATTAGCAAAGCGGGAAAAGACAGAGGGAAGGGGAGCAGCATCTTATTCTCTTCGCGAGAACTTCCGGATCGGAGAAGCATTCGGAACGGGCGTAGCGTTCATTTCGTTGGCAGAAACGATCCAATCCATTCGGGGAACCCAAAAACGAAGTATTTTGACTGAGAATCAATGATAGATAGACAAGAGATAGATAAACGATATCTAGATTTCTCTAAAAAAAAATAAAGTATGAAGTGGTAAGAGCAGATAGATCCTATCCCCTATATCGAACACTCATTCCTATCTATTGATAGATAGATCTTCGTCAAATACCTGACTTTGCCTTTTTTTAGGAATTCCTGATATCCAAGGCAGCTTATCACAAGCACCCCACCCCATACGACTAGTTGGAGGGGCTGTTCGCCTTTTGAATCAAACAAAGTAAGTAGTAGGGGCTTCATAGCAACTTTCATTCTAAAGGAAAGCGAAGAACAAACCTTTAGTCAATAGGAGCCCTACTTCCCTCTTTCCGACCTCATCACTTCAATGAAAGGGCAAACCCATTTCTTAGTCACCGGGCTGAGCGCACCCTTGGTACTTCAATAGGGCGAGCTGTTTGATAGTGACTTCTTTCGTTTGGTAGGGCGACGAAAGGCTACTTCAATCTAGGAAACAGCCGGAAACTCGAGAGGGTCGCCTTTGGAAGCGTTCACCGGTAACAAAAGCCTCACGACATAATCAAAAGGAAGGAGTGAGGCTGACTGAATCCAATCCATAAACCCGGAAATGAAACAAAGTTCGTTCCCTTTCGTCAAGTAGGTAAAGTAGGCATACGAACCACTTTGCCTTAGACTCTATTGGAACAAAGCAAAGAAGGAGGCGGAATGGAGAAAGGAAAGGGACAAGGGCGGTCTTGCTTGGCGCGAAGGCTGCTGGTTCGGGGGTAGAGTACAGTACTAAAGGTCCTCGGACTTCCAGGCGGTTTTTCTTTTGGGAAGCTGTTCACCGTTGGATCTCGCCAATACAGCCCCCTATAGTTTTCGTTACCGAGATATCTTTTTTTTTATTGTTCCCAGGGATTTTTTGGGGAATCTGCTCCCATGCTGCAAACAGTAAAATCTGAACCTTGTCGCTCTTCTTTCTTTCCTCGCGAGCAGGAAGCACACCAGCAGCGTGCGTTGCGTGATTCTACTGTGTTTTTTGCACTTGACTGGGTGGACAGTTGACCGGAAGATAACTTCGATTCGCCCGGCCAGCAGGCGGGCGGCGTGCTTATCTTGTGTGACAACACTACAGAGCGAGTGGCTCTTCTAGGCGGGCAGCTGTGTGACAAC
>NC_044931.1:7130751-7132879 GCF_003576645.1 Ipomoea triloba | reverse complement strand
AGAGATAGAGAGGCCAATAGAAAGGAATGCTGTAACCGGGGTGGGTGAACCCTCATAGATATCAGGTGCCCACATATATAGAGTCAAAAGGGATATGGAGTCCGAAGGGGGGGGTTTTCTTCGGGGCTCGAGAGATGGAATAGATAGGGCCCCACAAGTTTTGAATTCGTCGCTGGGGAATTCACACGAAAGGGAACGAGGAATTATCAACGAAAAAAGTGCTCTCTGAACCGAACGTGAAAGTTGTTTTCCATCAGACGGCTGTTCCCGTAACTCTACTCTCGACTTGGATTATATATCCAAAAAGGTCCGCTCTCGGCCATTCCACACGCTGCCTAGCAGAGGCGTGGTTATCTGAAGTGGATTCTCTCTTTTGTAGTAGATGCCGAACCCGCTGTGCCCCATTGACTAAGAAGGGGGCGGACGCAGCAGCTGCATGGACCCCTTCCTTTCTGTTGTTGCCAGCGCTTTCCCGGGCCGAGCTGGAGGCAGGCAAAGCCCGAAGGCTGCTATCCCAATAGGCCAGCGGGCGGAACGAGGAGAGGGCCCGGCAATCATACCACGGCGGTCAAAAAAGCGTGTTCCCTTCAGATAAGACGCACCGTAGGCCATCCTCGGCCTTCTTCGTTTTCGATGAAAAACAAATCTCGATCTCCGAAAGCGTTTTCCTTCCCCCGCCGCATCTCCCTCCCTTCGTCGAGTCTTTCCTTTAATGGTTGGGGAAAGCATTCCCTTATCTGAACTTGGTGGGCATTCCTTCCAGCCTTAGTAAAATAGGGGTGGGTTTTGGTTTTCACATAGGCTCAAACATGATTTGAAGGGTCCTAGCTACGCCATGCGTTCAATACAAAATCTGGAAAGCTGCAGGGATGACAAAAAGAGGGCGCAGTCACTTTAATTGTTGCACTGAAAAAAAAAGGACCTAAGAGAAGAGCGTCTTCTCTTAGGTTTCTTCCTCCCGCGCCCGTCGCCGCCCGGCCCGCGTTAGAGGGGAAGATTAGCAAAGCGGGAAAAGACAGAGGGAAGGGGAGCAGCATCTTATTCTCTTCGCGAGAACTTCCGGATCGGAGAAGCATTCGGAACGGGCGTAGCGTTCATTTCGTTGGCAGAAACGATCCAATCCATTCGGGGAACCCAAAAACGAAGTATTTTGACTGAGAATCAATGATAGATAGACAAGAGATAGATAAACGATATCTAGATTTCTCTAAAAAAAAATAAAGTATGAAGTGGTAAGAGCAGATAGATCCTATCCCCTATATCGAACACTCATTCCTATCTATTGATAGATAGATCTTCGTCAAATACCTGACTTTGCCTTTTTTTAGGAATTCCTGATATCCAAGGCAGCTTATCACAAGCACCCCACCCCATACGACTAGTTGGAGGGGCTGTTCGCCTTTTGAATCAAACAAAGTAAGTAGTAGGGGCTTCATAGCAACTTTCATTCTAAAGGAAAGCGAAGAACAAACCTTTAGTCAATAGGAGCCCTACTTCCCTCTTTCCGACCTCATCACTTCAATGAAAGGGCAAACCCATTTCTTAGTCACCGGGCTGAGCGCACCCTTGGTACTTCAATAGGGCGAGCTGTTTGATAGTGACTTCTTTCGTTTGGTAGGGCGACGAAAGGCTACTTCAATCTAGGAAACAGCCGGAAACTCGAGAGGGTCGCCTTTGGAAGCGTTCACCGGTAACAAAAGCCTCACGACATAATCAAAAGGAAGGAGTGAGGCTGACTGAATCCAATCCATAAACCCGGAAATGAAACAAAGTTCGTTCCCTTTCGTCAAGTAGGTAAAGTAGGCATACGAACCACTTTGCCTTAGACTCTATTGGAACAAAGCAAAGAAGGAGGCGGAATGGAGAAAGGAAAGGGACAAGGGCGGTCTTGCTTGGCGCGAAGGCTGCTGGTTCGGGGGTAGAGTACAGTACTAAAGGTCCTCGGACTTCCAGGCGGTTTTTCTTTTGGGAAGCTGTTCACCGTTGGATCTCGCCAATACAGCCCCCTATAGTTTTCGTTACCGAGATATCTTTTTTTTTATTGTTCCCAGGGATTTTTTGGGGAATCTGCTCCCATGCTGCAAACAGTAAAATCTGAACCTTGTCGCTCTTCTTTCTTTCCTCGCGA
>NC_044931.1:7129459-7129751 GCF_003576645.1 Ipomoea triloba | reverse complement strand
CATGAGAATTGATTAATGTTTCTTGTAAATTATAATTTTAAATGGATTTGTATGTATAATTGTAGTTTGTTGATGGTATTGGATGTAAATATGAATACAAATGATGGTTAATTATTGAATTTTTACATTATAAAGTAATAATATAATAAACTCAGCAGTGACTACGACATGTATTAGTTTGATTTGAAATCGACAGCCACACGCACACATTGTATTGGGTCTACTGGAAACAGGAATATGTGACTTTCTTGGTGTGCCGCACAAGTCGTTGTAGTATAGTGGTGAGTATCCC
>NC_044931.1:7129035-7129278 GCF_003576645.1 Ipomoea triloba | reverse complement strand
TTTTCTCTACTTGCAGGACATCTAGTTAAGTTAGACTACCAAACTCCGTAATGCTCAAGCTACACACCCAAATAAACATTCATGATTCACCAACAAACAACCTTTGTTATTATTAATATCATGATACCCGTGCGATGCACGGTCTGTATATTATAATGATTATTGTTATGTAAAGATGCTAAGATGTGTTACTATTATTAAATAATGCTTTTTTTTTATGAAAGACCTATGTTGATTTATAAG
>NC_044931.1:7127450-7128035 GCF_003576645.1 Ipomoea triloba | reverse complement strand
TATTTTAGTAATAATATAATTACATAAGTCATATTACATATCGATCTTTTTAAGATAATTGTAGACAAACAAGTCATATATTATTCAATTAATTGAGAATATTTTTGCGTTAATCTTATAATCAAATAAATGTACATGTAAAATATTATAATTTTTTATAATTTCATCTTTATTTTTATTATCTAAATGTATAATAAAAAAATTTATCTGTACATCGCATGGGTAATTGGACAATTATTTACTCTAATTCAAGTAAGGAAAACATCAGAAAACATAATCGATTCAACTAATTTAATCAATTGCGCTATATAATATTCGATGATATAATTTATATAATTGTATATCGATCCAAATATTTTTAAAATATTATAACAAATCCATTCCGTGCAACGCACGGGCGAAAATACTAGTATTATATATTTGAGAAACCTAAACATTATATAAAAACTAATGAAGGTAAGATTTTAATAGGAATAAAAAGTGCATTGGTATAATCATGGTTGCAGTAGGCGCTAGGCGCTAGTCGGGCGGTAGACTAGCGCCTAGCGCCTAAGCGGTCTAGGCGGCGCCTAGGCGGTTCTAAAT
>NC_044931.1:7126299-7126450 GCF_003576645.1 Ipomoea triloba | reverse complement strand
CTTGTAGTGGGACTCTTTTGATCTCCTTGAGAGTTATGTATATTAGTGAGGTTGTAGTTTTGATGTTTTGATTTTAGTGGGAGGTGTGGACAGTGATTAAACGGAGAAGAAGTTCCTCGATTGTCGTGTTCTCAAGGATGGAAAATTGGAA
>NC_044931.1:7125719-7125921 GCF_003576645.1 Ipomoea triloba | reverse complement strand
ATATATGAACGGAGAAGATTTACCATTCATTGCCTTGTAGTGCGACTCTTTTGATCTCCTTGAGAGTTATGCATATTTGTGAGGTTGTAGTTTTGATGTTTTGATTTTAGTGGGAGTTGTGGATAGTGATAAAACGGAGAAGAAGTTCTCCGATTATCGGGTTCTCAAGGATGGAAAATTGGAACCGAATCAAGCGTGTAAC
>NC_044931.1:7125123-7125324 GCF_003576645.1 Ipomoea triloba | reverse complement strand
TCTTTTGATCTCCTTGAGAGTTATGTATATTAGTGAGGTTGTAGTTTTGATGTTTTGATTTTAGTGGGAGGTGTGGACAGTGATAAAACGGAGAAGAAGTTCCTCGATTGTCGTGTTTTCAAGGATGGAAAATTGGAAACGAATCAAGCGTGTAATATTTTTGATGTTAAGAGACATTAGTTACAAGATTCACTCTAAGCA
>NC_044931.1:7123520-7124123 GCF_003576645.1 Ipomoea triloba | reverse complement strand
GGTTATTTTGTTCGGGTGATTGACTGTTTGAAGATGGAATAAAATGTAACAAACAAAGTTAAGAACAGAATAGTTAAATTGACAAAAGTGTAGTTAATAATATAGTAAACAATGATAAAATAAATACTGACCAGGTGTTAGCTGACTTCTGGGTGTGTTGAGAAATAAACCATTGTACGTCAATCTCACATCTTGATNCTGGGTGTGTTGAGAAATAAACCATTGTACGTCAATCTCACATCTTGATTGTTATTAGTGAAACTAAATTGACCAGATTTGGTTGGAACAAAAAGAGATGTTCGGGGATCCTCATTTTCTAAATTATTAGAATATATATATATATTAAACGATTAGAAAATAAGAAATACAATAATTGGTATTTACAACGTTTTTACAAAAAAGGAGAAAATAATAACATTATGATATAACAAATAAATACATTAACATTACTAAAACACAAAAAATAAATTGTTGTAATAAGGTGATTAAAAAAGATTATAATTGGGAAAAAATATTTGTATCAACAAAGAGGAGAAATACCTTTGTTGTTGTTAGTTGCTTCTCTTTCATTGCCTGTAACACATGAATTTGTTATTTTGGGGA
>NC_044931.1:7121437-7122520 GCF_003576645.1 Ipomoea triloba | reverse complement strand
ATTAAAGCATAATTACCTGATAGTGACCTGTAATAACAGATAAATAAAAATTTCACTTTTTTTTTTGCATAAAATTTATCAAATAGGCCATCAAACTCTTTAAAGTTGCAATTAGATACATAGACATGTCAATTTAGTCATCAAGGCATAATTATAGATACATAGACATGTCAATTTAGTCATCAAGGCATAATTACCTGCTAGTGATCATGTCAATTTAGTCATCAAGGCATAATTACCTGCTAGTGATCTGTAATATTTAGTCATCAAGGCATAATTACCTGCTAGTGATCTGTAATACCAGGTAAATAAAAATGTCACTTTTTTTTTTTTGCATAAAATGTATCAAATAGGACATCAAACTTTATTTGTAAAGTCAATTAGACCCTGAAACTTTTTAAAGTTGCAATTAGATACATAAACATGCCAATTTTGTCATCAATGCATAATTACCTGTTAGTAACCTGTAATACCGGGTAAATAAAATGTCACTTTTTTTTTGCATAAAATGTATCAGATAGGCTATTAATTTTTATCTTTAAAGTCAATTAGGCTGTCAAACGTTTTAAAGTTGCAATTAGATACATAAACATGTCAATTTAGTCATCAAGGCATAATTACCTGTTAGTAACCTGTAATACCGGGTAAATAAAATGGCACTTTTTTTTTGCATAAAATGTATCAGATAGGCTATTAATTTTTATCTTTAAAGTCAATTAGGCTGTCAAACGTTTTAAAGTTGCAATTAGATACATAGACATGTCAATTTAGTCATCAAGGCATAATTACCTGTTAGTAACCTGTAATACCGGGTAAATAAAATGTCACTTTTTTTTGCATAAAATGTATCAAATAGGCCATCAAACTCTTTAAAGTTGCAATTAGATACATAAACATAGCAATTTAGTTATCAAGGCATAATTACTTGTAAGTGACCTGTAATAACAGATAAATAAAAATTTCACCTTTTTTAGCATAAAATTTATCAAATAAGCCATCAAACTTTATCTGTAAAGTCAATTAGACCCTCAAACTTTTTAAAGTTGCAATTAGATACATAAACATGCCAATTTTGTCATCAAG
>NC_044931.1:7120884-7121095 GCF_003576645.1 Ipomoea triloba | reverse complement strand
CTTTTTTTGCGTAAAATGTATCAAATAGGCCATCAAACTTTATCTGTAGAGTCAATTAGACTCTCAAAGTTTTTAAAGTTGAAATTAGATACATAAACATGTCAATTTTGTCACCAAAGCATAATTACCTGCAAGTGATCTGTAATAACCGGTAAATAAAAATGTCTCTTTTTTTTTTGCATAAAATGTATCAAATAGGCCATCAAACTTT
>NC_044931.1:7119226-7119884 GCF_003576645.1 Ipomoea triloba | reverse complement strand
CAGGTAAATATAAATATCATCTTTTTTGCATAAAATGTATCAAATAGGCCATCAAACTTTTTCTGAAATTTCAATTAGGCCCTCAAACTTTTTAAAGATGTAATTAGATACATAAATATGTCAATTTCGTCATCAAAGCATAATTACCTATTAGTGGCCTGTAATAACAGGTAAATATAAATGTCATTTTTTTTTGCATAAAATGTATCAAATAGGCCATCAGGCTTTATCTGTAAAGTCAATTAGGCCCTCAAACTTTTTAAAGTTGCAATTAGATAAATAAAATGTCAATTTAAATGTCACTTTTTTTTTTGCATAAAATGTATCAAATAGGCCATCAAACGTTATCTGCAAAGTCAATTATAACCTCAAACTTTTTAAAGTTGCAATTAGATACATACACATGTCAATTTAGTCATCAAGGCATAATTACCTGTTTGTAACCTGTAATACCAGGTAAATATAAATGTCACTTTTTTTGAATAAAATGTATCAAATAGGCTTAGGCCCTCAAAATTTTTAAAGTAGCAATTAGATACATAAACATGTCAATTGAGTTCATCATGGCATAATTACCTGTTCGTGACCTGTAATACCAGGTAAATATAAATGTCACTGTTTTGCATAAAATGTATCAATTAAGCCACCAAACTTTATC
>NC_044931.1:7117530-7118226 GCF_003576645.1 Ipomoea triloba | reverse complement strand
ATGATTTGTGTCAAGAATTTGATTTGTGCAAAAGCACGGAAACAAAATATAACAACATTTTTTTTTGTCAAAAAATTAAAAAAGGCGATAGTTTGTATCAAGAATTTGATTTGTGCAAAAGCACGGAAACAAAATATAACAACATTTTTTTTTGNAAAGACTAGATGGAGTATGGGTTATCACACATGAAAGATGATTTGTTTTGAAGGTTTCAATTGGCTTGGTTTATGTGTGGTAGTTTTGAGTGCATGGTTGAATTTTATTGATGATCAATACAAGGTTAGTATAAAAATATTCAAATAGTTTTCTCTATCATGATTTGTGTCAAGAATTTGATTTGTGCAAAAGCACGGAAACAAAAAATAACAACATTTTTTTTTGTCAAAAAATTAAAAAAGGCGATAGTTTGTAAATAGAAAGATGAGAAATATTTGTTTGTTTCTAGTGTGTTTTGTAAATAGTTATTGTTGATCCCATCTTACGCACAAGAGGCTTTATATGCGGTGATCGTGGATCGAACACGAGACCTTCAGATCTTCAGTCTGACGCTCTCCCATTTGAGCTATCCCCGCAGTACGAGTGTTACATACTCGGTTTTTATAATTGTTTTCTATTGTAAATTCCAAATTAAAAAACTAGGATAATTACACTCATAAAATAATGTGAAACAAAAATCATTTGCTATTATTTATTATA
>NC_044931.1:7111867-7116530 GCF_003576645.1 Ipomoea triloba | reverse complement strand
AGGAAGTGGTATTATGTATATGAAACCTATGTATATACGTGTAGTATATATATTTATGTGTGTATTATGTATATATATATATATATATATATACAAAACTTGAGGAAAAATGGTTTTCAAACCTTGGTTTCTAGTAAAGTTGAGGAGGACCTTGATTAGCCTTCGGGTGGCTTAAAGTGCCCTTGCCCAAGGTTGTTGTATGTAGTATGATCATTCATACTAAAGGTGCGAAGTCTATTCGCCGGGTACTATATAACTCGTT
The DNA here is from genome assembly GCF_003576645.1 of Ipomoea triloba. Lineage (NCBI taxonomy): Eukaryota > Viridiplantae > Streptophyta > Magnoliopsida > Solanales > Convolvulaceae > Ipomoea > Ipomoea triloba. The sequence continues at coordinate 7,116,268 of NC_044931.1, read as the reverse complement.
TGGATGAGGTATTCCTGCGGGGGTGTGCACACTTAAAGTATAGTTACTCTGAGAAGTCCGGGTAGGTGTCGTTTTTATGGACCTAGTAGGGCCAGCTAGGGATCATTTTAACGAACCTTACGTCCAGGGGATCAGTGTTAGACCGGGTGATGACCACTGAACCCGAGTTCGATGATCCAAGTGGTCAGGGAAGGAGTTAAGTGAATACTCCAAAGGCCTCACGCTTTCTATAAAGAAACTAAGTGGAAATTTTGTATGAAAATGTAGTTACGCTGTAGCTACGGAAAGGAGATGGTGAAAAGTGAGGAGAATGTCCTTTGAGGAAAGATTTTTCAAAGAATATGTTTGAGAACAAATATGGGATTTGTGTTTTCCCTTTTTCTGCTTATATGCTTAAATGTTTAGCATTATATGATCTGAGTAGGCAAATGACTATTATATGACCTCGTCTAGAGGGAAAATGATTAAGATGATATTGAAATTGTTGCCTATTATGTGTATAAATTGCTATTCGTAAAGGTTGCAGGTAGAACCTCGGCCGATGAGTAAGGATAGGGTGTTGATGTAATCAAGTTTTACAAAACCTTTATTTAGTTTTGGATAACCCATGGATATCCTTACTTAGCCGTCGTGCTAACTGCACTTCAATGTGTTTCTTATCAGTTGCAGATTAGTGTGGGCCCCTGTAGCCGATGAGCTCGGAATAGAAGGGAAGTACAGGTTGAGGTCTACTCTTTGATGTAGACAGGGATTGTTATTAATGTTGTAAGTTTAGCCTGTGCACTTAGAGTGGAGTTTGTCAAAGAGGTGATAGAATTCACTCTAGGTGTGGCGGTAGCACCCGGTTTTCTGTTGATATGATGTAAGCTTCCGCAGCGTTTTATTACGGATTTTGTAATAAATGTAAGAGTTGAAAATTGGGGTGTTACAAAGTGGTATCAGAGCTCAAGGTTGAGATCTAGGTTTGAACTTTAAGTTTGAATCTTTGGGGAATAGTAGTAGTCTTTTGAAACCATAGATGATAAGAAGGAAGTTTCGGGGACGAAACTCTTTTTAAGGAGGGTAGACTGTAACCCCTCGTCTTTCCGATAAGTCTAAGGGTCGGAAAATATATCTTTAGGCTATGACATTCATAAGATGATCTCCCGATATGTCAAGGGAATTTTTATACGGAGGTATAGTTGTCATTAAGCTGCGATCGTTCGTGCCGGTCACGAACCGTAAAATTTTCGAGGACGAATTTTCAGCTCGGATTTCCTTAAAAATTGATGATTAGGCATGTTATGACTAAGTATGAACTTCCTGCTTAGTTAAGTTGAAATTGGATGAGCTATAAGGGTCGAAATTTATTTCTGATCGTACACCGCGAAATTTCCGCAGTGTACCGAACCTAGCCCATTTTGGAGCTTTTGACTGGAATAAATTTGTGGTTTCGAAAATTATTCTTTCTGGATTATTTTCCACCGAAACTTTATCTGTTTGGACCACAACTGATATGTTGTGGAGATATTTTATTATTTTATTATTTTTTTTCCTAAAGCTTATCCCATAAGTTGGGATTAAATATAAAAGGAATTTTTTTTCCCTTTTCTTCCCCAAATGCCAAAAAGAGAGAGAGAGAGGTGTGATCATCTTCCACCATTTTTTCTTCCAAAGTTCCATAGCCAAATCCTTCTAAACTTCCAATTTATTCGGTAAGTTTTCGATATTATTCGGTAGAAAGCTTTGTAATCCTTCCTAGGTTATGAATCTATGTTTAATTTCTTGATACATGATGTTATGGTGTTGATTTTGAACCTAGGTTTTAAGGTGAAAATTGGGGAAAGGATCCAAAATTGCTTCCTAAGGTGTTAGAAATCCTTTACAAGGTAAGGAATTCCCTTAAGTTGGAATTAGTCACTTGAATTTGGATAATTGATTTTTGGTTGAAATATGGTGTTTTTGAGCTTTGGAAATATTTTTTTATACATGTTCATAGCTTGGATATGCATGTATATGTTATATTTATGTCCATATAGGCTTATACTTGTGAAAATAGTGAAAGGAAATCAGGGTAGATTCTGGCAGTAACTTCCGAGATTTATTGGGAAAAATTGGTAAGGTATTTTGATCCTATTTTTTTTAGACATGTAGTTCTATAAGTGTAGAACCCGCATATAAAATTTCATAATGATCGGAGTAGTGGAAGTATGGTTTTCGGATTTTTCTCCAAAACTGGTCCAGAGAGAGAAAAATTCCGGACAGCACACTGCCAAGGGCAAAGATGGAATTTTCTGTGTTTATTCGCGGACCAAAATGACCAAAACTTTTTATGGACATCAAGTACTATAAGTTGGGATTCTACCATAAAAATTTCAAGTGAAAAAGAGTTCGGGAACTATTTTTACCGGCTCAATCTTTCGGACTGCGCCAAGCTGAAATTTTCTGAATTATGCTTAGTATGATTATGGATGTGTTAATGATAATTGTGAGGTAGTTAGTGAGTTAATGGTGATTAGGTGATGCTAAGGACGTGGATTAATGATGGAGATTAAATGATAATCTCATGATTTTTGGGTTATGGTTAGGCAATGACCTTACCTATTAGAATTTATATATATTTGGATGTACGATATCCTCAAGTTATGATCTAATGGTGTTGATCATAGTGGAAGTTGTTGAGGACGATAGTTAAGGATGTTGGTTGATTTTAAGTGTGAGATGGACATATGAAGTGTATCCAAAAATGTTTATGAAAACTTACGTTGAAAAACGTATGCTATTTTGATATAAAGGTTGTCAAAACCTTATTGTTTGAGAAAATGATGTTTGAAAATCCTTCAGGGGCTAAAGAGGTAGCCGATTTCAAATATTGGACTCATTGGTGAAATATGTCCAAAAGAAATGATTTGAGTAAGAAAAATTGAAGGAAGAATCATGTTTTCAAAACCGTAGTTTCTAAAGTAAGTTGAGGAGGACCTTGATTGACCCACGGGTGGCTTTAAGTGCCCTTGCCCAGTGGTCGTTATATTGTTAGAGCGAAGTCTATTCGCCGTTATGTCGTCATGTTGGAATAAGGAGAGGTGCCCACGGGAAGGCTTGAGTGCCACGGCCCGGGGTTGGGATAAGGGAGGAACCTACGGGAGGGCTGGAGTGCCATGGCCCGAGGTTGTAGGCCTCACTCTTACTATATGAAACTAAGGAAGTTTTAAAAATGAGTAAAGAGTTACTCTGTAACGTCTTTGAGAAAGAAATGATTTTGTCTTACGAGACGAGTGGATTTTGATTCACTGAACGATATACTATTTTCCAAATGATTATGTTTTCAAACCTTTGTCTACTTTTGAGTGACATCGGATTTCCTTACTTAGCCGTCGCGCTAACTGCACTTCAATGTGTTTCTTATCAGTTGCAGATTAGTGTGGGCCCCTGTAGCCGATGAGCTCGGAATAGAAGGGAAGTACAGGTTGAGGTCTACTCTTTGATGTAGACAGGGATTGTTATTAATGTTGTAAGTTTAGCCTGTGCACTTAGAGTGGAGTTTGTCAAAGAGGTGATAGAATTCACTCTAGGTGTGGCGGTAGCACCCGGTTTTCTGTTGATATGATGTAAGCTTCCGCAGCGTTTTATTACGGATTTTGTAATAAATGTAAGAGTTGAAAATTGGGGTGTTACAGGTAACCCCAACAATCTTTGATTTTAACAACCACAAAACCGTGGAAAATCACATGGCGTAGTTGCCAGGGAGGGCAAACGGTTGTTATTGACTTGTTTTATATCTTTGAATTAATTGCATTGTTTTGACTTCATTTCAGTTGTTGTTTTTAATTTGTTTGTACTAACCCTCATAAAACAACTACTTTTTGTTCGGGTATGAATTTTGTTTCTTTCAACATTTTTGAAGGGTGCATGCAAACGCGGGTAGAGAATACCAAGGCCTACTCTCTCTCGATCTTTTAATAAACCGAGCCACAACGAGAATGATAAAAAGAAAGGCCAAACTACGGAGATCCTAGTAGACCGAGAGGAGAATGGTACTTTCTAAACCTCCCGAGAATAACCACCTTTGCAATGCAATTTTTCATAAACCGTAAACACACTATGATGCATCATGGCTCACTAGAAATTCATTTCCGAGCTTTTCCTTATTGATATCAACAATTTTCTTCGTATCTCGTTTACTACAACATTCATTCATTCAATATTCTTTGATTCTATGTGACAATGGCGCGACTGAGGAAAATAATACATATTCCATTGATTAAAGACTTATTAATACTTCTAATATGACATCCCTAGAGACCGACAAAACCCGAGGGTAACCCCAACAATATTTGATTTTAACAACCACAAAACCGTGGAAAATCACATGGCGTAGTTGCCAGGGATGGCAAACGGTTGTTATTGACTTGTTTTATATCT
>NC_044931.1:7110195-7111004 GCF_003576645.1 Ipomoea triloba | reverse complement strand
GATGCATCATGGCTCACTAGAAATTCATTTCCGAGCTTTTCCTTATTGATATCAACAATTTTCTTCGTATCTCGTTTACTACAACATTCATTCATTCAATATTCTTTGATTCTATGTGACAATGGCGCGACTGAGGAAAATAATACATATTCCATTGATTAAAGACTTATTAATACTTCTAATTTGACCTCCCTAGAGGCCGACACAACCCGAGGGTAACCCCAACAATCTTTGATTTTAACAACCACAAAACCGTGGAAAATCACATGGCGTCGTTGCCAGGAAGGGCAAATGGTTGTGATTGACTTGTTTTATATCTTTGAATTAATTGCATTGATTTGACTTCATTTCAGTTGTTGTTTTTAATTTGTTTGTTAAACAACTACTTTTTGTTCGGGTATGAATATTGTTTCTTTCAACATTTTTGAAGGGTGCATGCAAACGCGGGTAGAGAATACCAAGGCCTACTCTCTCTCGATCTTTTAAAAAATCAAGCCACAACGGGCCTACTCTCTCTCGATCTTTTAAAAAATCAAGCCACAACGAGAATGATAAAAAGAAAGGCCAAACCTAATCAAGCCACAACGAGAATGATAAAAAGAAAGGCCAAACCTGCGGAGATCCTAGTAGACCGAGAGGAGAATGGTACTTTCTAAACCTCCCGAGAATAACCACCTTTGCAATGCAATTTTTCATAAACCATAAACACACTATGATACATCATGGCTCACTAGAAATTCATTTCCGAGCTTTTCCTTATTGATATCAACAATTTTCTTCGTATCTCGTTTACTACAACATTCATTCAT
>NC_044931.1:7107561-7108797 GCF_003576645.1 Ipomoea triloba | reverse complement strand
GTTATTGACTTGTTTTATATCTCTGAATTAATTGCATTGTTTCAGTTGTTGTTTTTAATTTGTTTGTACTAACCCAACTAAAACAACTACTTTTTGTTCGGGTATGAATTTTGTTTCTTTCAACATTTTTGAAGGGTGCATGCAAACGCGGGTATAGAATACCAAGGCCTACTCTCTCTCGATCTTTTAATAAACCGAGCCACAACGAGAATGATAAAAAGAAAGGCCAAACTACGGAGATCCTAGTAGACCGAGAGGAGAATGGTACTTTCTAAACCTCCCGAGAATAACCACCTTTGCAATGCAATTTTTCATAAACCGTAAACACACTATGATGCATCATGGCTAACTAGAAATTCATTTCCGAGCTTTTCCTTATTGATATCAACAATTTTCTTCGTATCTCGTTTACTACAACATTCATTCATTCAATATTCTTTGATTCTATGTGACAATGGCGCGACTGAGGAAAATAATACATATTCCATTGATTAAAGACTTATTAATACTTCTAATTTGACCTCCCTAGAGACCGACACAACCCGAGGGTAACCCCAACAATCTTTGATTTTAACAACCACAAAACCGTGGAAAATCACATGGCGTCGTTGCCAGGAAGGGCAAATGGTTGTGATTGACTTGTTTTATATCTTTGAATTAATTGCATTGTTTTGACTTCATTTCAGTTGTTGTTTTTAATTTGTTTGTACTAACCCTCCTAAAACAACTACTTTTTGTTCGGGTATGAATTTTGTTTCTTTCAACATTTTTGAAGGGTGCATGCAAACGCGGGTAGAGAATACCAAGGCCTACTCTCTCTCGATCTTTTAATAAACCGAGCCACAACGAGAATGATAAAAAGAAAGGCCAAACCTACGGAGATCCTAGTAGACCGAGAGGAGAATGGTACTTTCTAAACCTCCCGAGAATAACCACCTTTGCAATGCAATTTTTCATAAACCGTAAACACAATATGATGCATCATGGCTAACTAGAAATTCATTTCCGAGCTTTTCCTTATTGATATCAACAATTTTCTTCGTATCTCGTTTACTACAACATTCATTCATTCAATATTCTTTGATTCTATGTGACAATGGCGCGACTGAGGAAAATAATACATATTCCATTGATTAAAAACTTATTAATACTTCTAATTTGACCTCCCTAGAGACCGGCACAACCCGAGGGTAACCCCAACAATCTTTGATTTTAACAACCACAAAACCGTGGAAA
>NC_044931.1:7104666-7106561 GCF_003576645.1 Ipomoea triloba | reverse complement strand
AAATGTGGCCATTCTCCTCTCGGTCTACTAGGATCTCCCTAGGTTTGGCCTTTTTTTTGTCCTTCTCCTTGTTGCTCGGTTTATTTCAAGATTGAGATGGAGTAGGTCTTGGTTGGCCATAGCCCTCGTTTGCATTGACCCTACAAAAATGTTGAAAGAATCAAAGTTTCCAACACGAACAAAAAGTAGTTGTTTTAGGGAGGTTAGTACAAACAAAGTAAAAACAACAAGTGAATTGAAGTCAAAACATTGCGAATATTCCAAAGATAAAACACAAGTCAATATCAACCGTTTTGCCCTCCCTAGCGACGACGCCATTTGATTTACCGCTGTTTTGTGGTTGTTAAAATAAAAGATTGTTGGGGTTACCCCGGGTTCTGTCGGCATCTAGGGAGGTCAAATTAGAAGTATTGACAAGTCTTTAATCAATGGAATATGTAGCATTTACTCATTCGCGTCATTGTCACAAAGTATCAAAGAATATTGAATGAATGAATGTTGTAGTAAACGAGATACAAAGAAAATTGTTTAAATGAATAAGGAAAAGCTATGAAATGAATTTCTAGTGAGCCATGATGCATCATAGTGTGTTTATGGTTATTGAAAAATTGCATTACAAAGGTGGTTATTCTCGGGAGGTTTAGGAAGTACCATTTTCCTCGCGGTCTACTAGGATTTCCCTAGGTTTGGCCTTTCTTTTTGTCTTTCTCCTTGTGGCTCGGTTTATTTCAAGATTGAGAGGGAGTAGGTCTTGGTTGGCCCTAGGCCTCGTTTGCATTGACCCTACAAAAATGTTGAAAGAATCAAAGTTTCCAACACGAATAAAAAGTAGTTGTTTTAGAGAGGTTAGTACAAACAAAGTAAAAACAACAAGTGATTTGAAGTCAAAACATTGCGAATATTCCAAAGATAAAACACAAGTCAATATCAACCGTTTCGCCCTCCCTAGCGACGACGCCATTTGATTTACCGCTGTTTTGTGGTTGTTAAAATAAAAGATTGTTGGGGTTACCCCGGGTTCTGTCGGCATCTAGGGAGGTCAAATTAGAAGTATTGACAAATTGTTGAATGAATGAATGAATGAATGTTGTAGTAAACGAGATACAAAGAAAATTGTTGAAATCAATAAGGAAAATCTAGGAAAATGAATTTCTAGTGAGCCATGATGCATCATAGTGTGTTTATGGTTAATGAAAAATTGCATTGCAAATGTGGTTATTCTCGGGAGGTTTAGGAAATACCATTCTCCTCTCGGTCTACTAGGATCTCCCTAGGTTTGGCCTTTTTTTTTTTCTTTCTCCTTGTGGCTCTGTTTATTTCAAGATTGAGAGGGAGTAGGCCTTGGTTGGCCCTAGCCTTCGTTTGCATTCACCCTACAAAAATGTTGAAAGAATCAAAGTTTACAACACGAACAAAAAGTAGTTGTTTTAGGGAGGTTAGTACAAACAAAGTAAAAACAACAAGTGAATTGAAGTCAAAACATTGCGAATATTCCAAAGATAAAACACAAGTCAATATCAACCGTTTTGCCCTCCCTAGCGACGACGCCATTTGATTTACCGCTGTTTTGTGGTTGTTAAAATAAAAGATTGTTGGGGTTACCCCGGGTTGTGTCGGCATCTAGGGAGGTCAAATTAGAAGTATTGACAAGTCTTTAATCAATGGAATATGTAGCATTTACTCATTCGCGTCATTGTCACAAAGTATCAAAGAATATTGAATGAATGAATGTTGTAGTAAACGAGATACAAAGAAAATTGTTTAAATCAATAAGGAAAAGCTAGGAAATGAATTTCTAGTGAGCCATGATGCATCATTAGTCTGTTTATGGTTAATGAAAAATTGCATTGCAAATGTGGCCATTCTCCTCTCGGTCTACTAGACCATTTTCCTCT
>NC_044931.1:7091984-7104649 GCF_003576645.1 Ipomoea triloba | reverse complement strand
TTGTTGAAATCAATAAGGAAAATCTAGGAAAATGAATTTCTAGTGAGCCATGATGCATCATTAGTCTGTTTATGGTTAATGAAAAATTGCATTGCAAATGTGGCCATTCTCCTCTCGGTCTACTAGGATCTCCCTAGGTTTGGCCTTTTTTTTGTCCTTCTCCTTGTTGCTCGGTTTATTTCAAGATTGAGAGGGAGTAGGTCTTGGTTGGCCATAGCCCTCGTTTGCATTGACCCTACAAAAATGTTGAAAGAATCAAAGTTTCCAACACGAACAAAAAGTAGTTGTTTTAGGGAGGTTAGTACAAACAAAGTAAAAACAACAAGTGAATTGAAGTCAAAACATTGCGAATATTCCAAAGATAAAACACAAGTCAATATCAACCGTTTTCCCTCCCTAGCGACGACGCCATTTGATTTACTGCTGTTTTGTGGTTGTTAAAATAAAAGATTGTTGGGGTTACCCCGGGTTGTGTCGGCATCTAGGGAGGTCAAATTAGAAGTATTGACAAGTCTTTAATCAATGGAATATGTAGCATTTACTCATTCGCGTCATTGTCACAAAGTATCAAAGAATATTGAATGAATGAATGTTGTAGTAAACGAGATACAAAGAAAATTGTTTAAATCAATAAGGAAAGTCTAGGAAATGAATTTCTAGTGAGCTATGATGCATCATAGTGTGTTTATGGTTAATGAAAAATTGCATTACAAAGGTCGTTATTCTCGGGAGGTTTAGGAAGTACCATTTTCCTCGCGGTCTACTAGGATTTCCCTAGGTTTGGCCTTTCTTTTTGTCTTTCTCCTTGTGGCTCGGTTTATTTCAAGATTGAGAGGGAGTAGGTCTTGGTTGGCCCTAGGCCTCGTTTGCATTGACCCTACAAAAATGTTGAAAGAATCAAAGTTTCCAACACGAACAAAAAGTAGTTGTTTTAGGGAGGTTAGTACAAACAAAGTAAAAACAACAAGTGAATTGAAGTCAAAACATTGCGAATATTCCAAAGATAAAACACAAGTCAATATCAACCGTTTTCCCTCCCTAGCGACGACGCCATTTGATTTACTGCTGTTTTGTGGTTGTTAAAATAAAAGATTGTTGGGGTTACCCCGGGTTGTGTCGGCATCTAGGGAGGTCAAATTAGAAGTATTGACAAGTCTTTAATCAATGGAATATGTAGCATTTACTCATTCGCGTCATTGTCACAAAGTATCAAAGAATATTGAATGAATGAATGTTGTAGTAAACGAGATACAAAGAAAATTGTTTAAATGAATAAGGAAAAGCTATGAAATGAATTTCTAGTGAGCCATGATGCATCATAGTGTGTTTATGGTTAATGAAAAATTGCATTGCAAAGGTGGTTATTCTCGGGAGATTTAGGAAATACCATTTTCCTCTCGGTCTACTACGATCTCCCTAGGTTTGGCCTTTCTTTTTGTCTTTCTCCTTGTGGCTATGTTTATTACAAGATTGAGAGGGAGTAGGCCTTGGTTGGCCCTAGCCCTCGTTTGCATTCACCCTACAAAAATGTTGAAAGAATCAAAGTTTCCAACACGAACAAAAAGTAGTTGTTTTAGGGAGGTTAGTACAAACAAAGTAAAAACAACAAGTGAATTGAAGTCAAAACATTGCGAATATTCCAAAGATAAAACACAAGTCAATATCAACCGTTTTGCCCTCCCTAGCGACGACGCCATTTGATTTACCGCTGTTTTGTGGTTGTTAAAATAAAAGATTGTTGGGGTTACCCCGGGTTGTGTCGGCATCTAGGGAGGTCAAATTAGAAGTATTGACAAGTCTTTAATCAATGGAATATGTAGCATTTACTCATTCGCGTCATTGTCACAAAGTATCAAAGAATATTGAATGAATGAATGTTGTAGTAAACGAGATACAAAGAAAATTGTTTAAATCAATAAGGAAAAGCTAGGAAATGAATTTCTAGTGAGCCATGATGCATCATAGTGTGTTTATGGTTAATGAAAAATTGCATTGCAAAGGTGGTTATTCTCGGGAGATTTAGGAAATACCATTTTCCTCTCGGTCTACTACGATCTCCCTAGGTTTGGCCTTTCTTTTTGTCTTTCTCCTTGTGGCTATGTTTATTACAAGATTGAGAGGGAGTAGGCCTTGGTTGGCCCTAGCCCTCGTTTGCATTCACCCTACAAAAATGTTGAAACAATCAAAGTTTCCAACACGAACAAAAAGTAGTTGTTTTAGGGAGGTTAGTACAAACAAAGTATAAACAACAAGTGAATTGAAGTCAAAACATTGCGAATATTCCATAGATAAAACACAAGTCAATATCAACCGTTTGCCCTCCCTAGCGACGACGCCATTTGATTTACTGCTGTTTTGTGGTTGTTAAAATAAAAGATTGTTGGGGTTACCCCGGGTTGTGTCGGCATCTAGGGAGGTCAAATTAGAAGTATTGACAAGTCTTTAATCAATGGAATATGTAGCATTTACTCATTCGCGTCATTGTCACAAAGTATCAAAGAATATTGAATGAATGAATGTTGTAGTAAACGAGATACAAAGAAAATTGTTTAAATCAATAAGGAAAATCTAGGAAATGAATTTCTAGTGAGCCATGATGCATCATAGTGTGTTTATGGTTAATGAAAAATTGCATTACAAAGGCCGTTATTCTCGGGAGGTTTAGGAAGTACCATTTTCCTCGCGGTCTACTAGGATTTCCCTAGGTTTGGCCTTTCTTTTTGTCTTTCTCCTTGTGCCTCAGTTTATTTCAAGATTGAGAGGGAGTAGGTCTTGGTTGGCCCTAGCCCTCGTTTGCATTGACCCTACAAAAATGTTGAAAGAATCAAAGTTTCCAACACGAATAAAAAGTAGTTGTTTTAGGAAGGTTAGTACAAACAAAGTAAAAACAACAAGTGATTTGAAGTCAAAACATTGCGAATATTCCAAAGATAAAACACAAGTCAATATCAACCATTTTGCCCTCCCTAGCGACGACGCCATTTGATTTACCGCTGTTTTGTGGTTGTTAAAATAAAAGATTGTTGGGGTTACCCCGGGTTCTGTCGGCATCTAGGGAGGTCAAATTAGAAGTATTGACAAATTGTTGAATGAATGAATGAATGAATGTAGTAGTAAACGAGATACAAAGAAAATTGTTGAAATCAATAAGGAAAATCTAGGAAAATGAATTTCTAGTGAGCCATGATGCATCATTAGTGTGTTTATGGTTAATGAAAAATTGCATTGCAAATGTGGCCATTCTCCTCTCGGTCTACTAGGATCTCCCTAGGTTTGGCCTTTTTTTTGTCCTTTTCCTTGTTGCTCAGTTTATTTCAAGATTTAGAGGGAGTAGGTCTTGGTTGGCCCTAGCCCTCGTTTGCATTGACCCTACAAAAATGTTGAAAGAATCAAAGTTTCCAACACGAACAAAAAGTAGTTGTTTTAGGGAGGTTAGTACAAACAAAGTAAAAACAACAAGTGAATTGAAGTCAAAACATTGCGAATATTCCAAAGATAAAACACAAGTCAATATCAACCGTTTTGCCCTCCCTAGCGACGACGCCATTTGATTTACCGCTGTTTTGTGGTTGTTAAAATAAAAGATTGTTGGGGTTACCCCGGGTTGTGTCGGCATCTAGGGAGGTCAAATTAGAAGTATTGACAAGTCTTTAATCAATGGAATATGTAGCATTTACTCATTCGCGTCATTGTCACAAAGTATCAAAGAATATTGAATGAATGAATGTTGTAGTAAACGAGATACAAAGAAAATTGTTTAAATGAATAAGGAAAAGCTATGAAATGAATTTCTAGTGAGCCATGATGCATCATAGTGTGTTTATGGTTAATGAAAAATTGCATTACAAAGGTGGTTATTCTCGGGAGATTTAGGAAATACCATTTTCCTCTCGGTCTACTACGATCTCCCTAGGTTTGGCCTTTCTTTTTGTCTTTCTCCTTGTGGCTATGTTTATTACAAGATTGAGAGGGAGTAGGCCTTGGTTGGCCCTAGCCCTCGTTTGCATTCACCCTACAAAAATGTTGAAAGAATCAAAGTTTCCAACACGAACAAAAAGTAGTTGTTTTAGGGAGGTTAGTACAAACAAAGTAAAAACAACAAGTGAATTGAAGTCAAAACATTGCGAATATTCCAAAGATAAAACACAAGTCAATATCAACCGTTTGCCCTCCCTAGCTACGACGCCATTTGATTTACCGCTGTTTTGTGGTTGTTAAAATAAAAGATTGTTGGGGTTACCCCGGGTTGTGTCGGCATCTAGGGAGGTCAAATTAGAAGTATTGACAAGTCTTTAATCAATGGAATATGTAGCATTTACTCATTCGCGTCATTGTCACAAAGTATCAAAGAATATTGAATGAATGAATGTTGTAGTAAACGAGATACAAAGAAAATTGTTTAAATCAATAAGGAAAAGCTAGGAAATGAATTTCTAGTGAGCCATGATGCATCATAGTGTGTTTATGGTTAATGAAAAATTGCATTGCAAAGGTGGTTATTCTCGGGAGATTTAGGAAATACCATTTTCCTCTCGGTCTACTACGATCTCCCTAGGTTTGGCCTTTCTTTTTGTCTTTCTCCTTGTGGCTATGTTTATTACAAGATTGAGAGGGAGTAGGCCTTGGTTGGCCCTAGCCCTCGTTTGCATTCACCCTACAAAAATGTTGAAAGAATCAAAGTTTCCAACACGAACAAAAAGTAGTTGTTTTAGGGAGGTTAGTACAAACAAAGTAAAAACAACAAGTGAATTGAAGTCAAAACATTGCGAATATTCCAAAGATAAAACACAAGTCAATATCAACCGTTTGCCCTCCCTAGCTACGACGCCATTTGATTTACCGCTGTTTTGTGGTTGTTAAAATAAAAGATTGTTGGGGTTACCCCGGGTTGTGTCGGCATCTAGGGAGGTCAAATTAGAAGTATTGACAAGTCTTTAATCAATGGAATATGTAGCATTTACTCATTCGCGTCATTGTCACAAAGTATCAAAGAATATTGAATGAATGAATGTTGTAGTAAACGAGATACAAAGAAAATTGTTTAAATCAATAAGGAAAAGCTAGGAAATGAATTTCTAGTGAGCCATGATGCATCATAGTGTGTTTATGGTTAATGAAAAATTGCATTGCAAAGGTGGTTATTCTCGGGAGATTTAGGAAATACCATTTTCCTCTCGGTCTACTACGATCTCCCTAGGTTTGGCCTTTCTTTTTGTCTTTCTCCTTGTGGCTATGTTTATTACAAGATTGAGAGGGAGTAGGCCTTGGTTGGCCCTAGCCCTCGTTTGCATTCACCCTACAAAAATGTTGAAAGAATCAAAGTTTCCAACACGAACAAAAAGTAGTTGTTTTAGGGAGGTTAGTACAAACAAAGTAAAAACAACAAGTGAATTGAAGTCAAAACATTGCGAATATTCCAAAGATAAAACACAAGTCAATATCAACCGTTTGCCCTCCCTAGCTACGACGCCATTTGATTTACCGCTGTTTTGTGGTTGTTAAAATAAAAGATTGTTGGGGTTACCCCGGGTTGTGTCGGCATCTAGGGAGGTCAAATTAGAAGTATTGACAAGTCTTTAATCAATGGAATATGTAGCATTTACTCATTCGCGTCATTGTCACAAAGTATCAAAGAATATTGAATGAATGAATGTTGTAGTAAACGAGATACAAAGAAAATTGTTTAAATCAATAAGGAAAAGCTAGGAAATGAATTTCTAGTGAGCCATGATGCATCATAGTGTGTTTATGGTTAATGAAAAATTGCATTGCAAAGGTGGTTATTCTCGGGAGATTTAGGAAATACCATTTTCCTCTCGGTCTACTACGATCTCCCTAGGTTTGGCCTTTCTTTTTGTCTTTCTCCTTGTGGCTATGTTTATTACAAGATTGAGAGGGAGTAGGCCTTGGTTGGCCCTAGCCCTCGTTTGCATTCACCCTACAAAAATGTTGAAAGAATCAAAGTTTCCAACACGAACAAAAAGTAGTTGTTTTAGGGAGGTTAGTACAAACAAAGTAAAAACAACAAGTGAATTGAAGTCAAAACATTGCGAATATTCCAAAGATAAAACACAAGTCAATATCAACCGTTTGCCCTCCCTAGCTACGACGCCATTTGATTTACCGCTGTTTTGTGGTTGTTAAAATAAAAGATTGTTGGGGTTACCCCGGGTTGTGTCGGCATCTAGGGAGGTCAAATTAGAAGTATTGACAAGTCTTTAATCAATGGAATATGTAGCATTTACTCATTCGCGTCATTGTCACAAAGTATCAAAGAATATTGAATGAATGAATGTTGTAGTAAACGAGATACAAAGAAAATTGTTTAAATCAATAAGGAAAAGCTAGGAAATGAATTTCTAGTGAGCCATGATGCATCATAGTGTGTTTATGGTTAATGAAAAATTGCATTGCAAAGGTGGTTATTCTCGGGAGATTTAGGAAATACCATTTTCCTCTCGGTCTACTACGATCTCCCTAGGTTTGGCCTTTCTTTTTGTCTTTCTCCTTGTGGCTATGTTTATTACAAGATTGAGAGGGAGTAGGCCTTGGTTGGCCCTAGCCCTCGTTTGCATTCACCCTACAAAAATGTTGAAAGAATCAAAGTTTCCAACACGAACAAAAAGTAGTTGTTTTAGGGAGGTTAGTACAAACAAAGTAAAAACAACAAGTGAATTGAAGTCAAAACATTGCGAATATTCCAAAGATAAAACACAAGTCAATATCAACCGTTTGCCCTCCCTAGCTACGACGCCATTTGATTTACCGCTGTTTTGTGGTTGTTAAAATAAAAGATTGTTGGGGTTACCCCGGGTTGTGTCGGCATCTAGGGAGGTCAAATTAGAAGTATTGACAAGTCTTTAATCAATGGAATATGTAGCATTTACTCATTCGCGTCATTGTCACAAAGTATCAAAGAATATTGAATGAATGAATGTTGTAGTAAACGAGATACAAAGAAAATTGTTTAAATCAATAAGGAAAAGCTAGGAAATGAATTTCTAGTGAGCCATGATGCATCATAGTGTGTTTATGGTTAATGAAAAATTGCATTGCAAAGGTGGTTATTCTCGGGAGATTTAGGAAATACCATTTTCCTCTCGGTCTACTACGATCTCCCTAGGTTTGGCCTTTCTTTTTGTCTTTCTCCTTGTGGCTATGTTTATTACAAGATTGAGAGGGAGTAGGCCTTGGTTGGCCCTAGCCCTCGTTTGCATTCACCCTACAAAAATGTTGAAAGAATCAAAGTTTCCAACACGAACAAAAAGTAGTTGTTTTAGGGAGGTTAGTACAAACAAAGTAAAAACAACAAGTGAATTGAAGTCAAAACATTGCGAATATTCCAAAGATAAAACACAAGTCAATATCAACCGTTTGCCCTCCCTAGCTACGACGCCATTTGATTTACCGCTGTTTTGTGGTTGTTAAAATAAAAGATTGTTGGGGTTACCCCGGGTTGTGTCGGCATCTAGGGAGGTCAAATTAGAAGTATTGACAAGTCTTTAATCAATGGAATATGTAGCATTTACTCATTCGCGTCATTGTCACAAAGTATCAAAGAATATTGAATGAATGAATGTTGTAGTAAACGAGATACAAAGAAAATTGTTTAAATCAATAAGGAAAAGCTAGGAAATGAATTTCTAGTGAGCCATGATGCATCATAGTGTGTTTATGGTTAATGAAAAATTGCATTGCAAAGGTGGTTATTCTCGGGAGATTTAGGAAATACCATTTTCCTCTCGGTCTACTACGATCTCCCTAGGTTTGGCCTTTCTTTTTGTCTTTCTCCTTGTGGCTATGTTTATTACAAGATTGAGAGGGAGTAGGCCTTGGTTGGCCCTAGCCCTCGTTTGCATTCACCCTACAAAAATGTTGAAAGAATCAAAGTTTCCAACACGAACAAAAAGTAGTTGTTTTAGGGAGGTTAGTACAAACAAAGTAAAAACAACAAGTGAATTGAAGTCAAAACATTGCGAATATTCCAAAGATAAAACACAAGTCAATATCAACCGTTTGCCCTCCCTAGCGACGACGCCATTTGATTTACCGCTGTTTTGTGGTTGTTAAAATAAAAGATTGTTGGGGTTACCCCGGGTTGTGTCGGCATCTAGGGAGGTCAAATTAGAAGTATTGACAAGTCTTTAATCAATGGAATATGTAGCATTTACTCATTCGCGTCATTGTCACAAAGTATCAAAGAATATTGAATGAATGAATGTTGTAGTAAACGAGATACAAAGAAAATTGTTTAAATCAATAAGGAAAAGCTAGGAAATGAATTTCTAGTGAGCCATGATGCATCATAGTGTGTTTATGGTTAATGAAAAATTGCATTGCAAAGGTGGTTATTCTCGGGAGATTTAGGAAATACCATTTTCCTCTCGGTCTACTACGATCTCCCTAGGTTTGGCCTTTCTTTTTGTCTTTCTCCTTGTGGCTATGTTTATTACAAGATTGAGAGGGAGTAGGCCTTGGTTGGCCCTAGCCCTCGTTTGCATTCACCCTACAAAAATGTTGAAAGAATCAAAGTTTCCAACACGAACAAAAAGTAGTTGTTTTAGGGAGGTTAGTACAAACAAAGTAAAAACAACAAGTGAATTGAAGTCAAAACATTGCGAATATTCCAAAGATAAAACACAAGTCAATATCAACCGTTTGCCCTCCCTAGCGACGACGCCATTTGATTTACCGCTGTTTTGTGGTTGTTAAAATAAAAGATTGTTGGGGTTACCCCGGGTTGTGTCGGCATCTAGGGAGGTCAAATTAGAAGTATTGACAAGTCTTTAATCAATGGAATATGTAGCATTTACTCATTCGCGTCATTGTCACAAAGTATCAAAGAATATTGAATGAATGAATGTTGTAGTAAACGAGATACAAAGAAAATTGTTTAAATCAATAAGGAAAAGCTAGGAAATGAATTTCTAGTGAGCCATGATGCATCATAGTGTGTTTATGGTTAATGAAAAATTGCATTGCAAAGGTGGTTATTCTCGGGAGATTTAGGAAATACCATTTTCCTCTCGGTCTACTACGATCTCCCTAGGTTTGGCCTTTCTTTTTGTCTTTCTCCTTGTGGCTATGTTTATTACAAGATTGAGAGGGAGTAGGCCTTGGTTGGCCCTAGCCCTCGTTTGCATTCACCCTACAAAAATGTTGAAAGAATCAAAGTTTCCAACACGAACAAAAAGTAGTTGTTTTAGGGAGGTTAGTACAAACAAAGTAAAAACAACAAGTGAATTGAAGTCAAAACATTGCGAATATTCCAAAGATAAAACACAAGTCAATATCAACCGTTTGCCCTCCCTAGCGACGACGCCATTTGATTTACCGCTGTTTTGTGGTTGTTAAAATAAAAGATTGTTGGGGTTACCCCGGGTTGTGTCGGCATCTAGGGAGGTCAAATTAGAAGTATTGACAAGTCTTTAATCAATGGAATATGTAGCATTTACTCATTCGCGTCATTGTCACAAAGTATCAAAGAATATTGAATGAATGAATGTTGTAGTAAACGAGATACAAAGAAAATTGTTTAAATCAATAAGGAAAAGCTAGGAAATGAATTTCTAGTGAGCCATGATGCATCATAGTGTGTTTATGGTTAATGAAAAATTGCATTGCAAAGGTGGTTATTCTCGGGAGATTTAGGAAATACCATTTTCCTCTCGGTCTACTACGATCTCCCTAGGTTTGGCCTTTCTTTTTGTCTTTCTCCTTGTGGCTATGTTTATTACAAGATTGAGAGGGAGTAGGCCTTGGTTGGCCCTAGCCCTCGTTTGCATTCACCCTACAAAAATGTTGAAAGAATCAAAGTTTCCAACACGAACAAAAAGTAGTTGTTTTAGGGAGGTTAGTACAAACAAAGTAAAAACAACAAGTGAATTGAAGTCAAAACATTGCGAATATTCCAAAGATAAAACACAAGTCAATATCAACCGTTTGCCCTCCCTAGCGACGACGCCATTTGATTTACCGCTGTTTTGTGGTTGTTAAAATAAAAGATTGTTGGGGTTACCCCGGGTTGTGTCGGCATCTAGGGAGGTCAAATTAGAAGTATTGACAAGTCTTTAATCAATGGAATATGTAGCATTTACTCATTCGCGTCATTGTCACAAAGTATCAAAGAATATTGAATGAATGAATGTTGTAGTAAACGAGATACAAAGAAAATTGTTTAAATCAATAAGGAAAAGCTAGGAAATGAATTTCTAGTGAGCCATGATGCATCATAGTGTGTTTATGGTTAATGAAAAATTGCATTGCAAAGGTGGTTATTCTCGGGAGATTTAGGAAATACCATTTTCCTCTCGGTCTACTACGATCTCCCTAGGTTTGGCCTTTCTTTTTGTCTTTCTCCTTGTGGCTATGTTTATTACAAGATTGAGAGGGAGTAGGCCTTGGTTGGCCCTAGCCCTCGTTTGCATTCACCCTACAAAAATGTTGAAAGAATCAAAGTTTCCAACACGAACAAAAAGTAGTTGTTTTAGGGAGGTTAGTACAAACAAAGTAAAAACAACAAGTGAATTGAAGTCAAAACATTGCGAATATTCCAAAGATAAAACACAAGTCAATATCAACCGTTTGCCCTCCCTAGCGACGACGCCATTTGATTTACCGCTGTTTTGTGGTTGTTAAAATAAAAGATTGTTGGGGTTACCCCGGGTTGTGTCGGCATCTAGGGAGGTCAAATTAGAAGTATTGACAAGTCTTTAATCAATGGAATATGTAGCATTTACTCATTCGCGTCATTGTCACAAAGTATCAAAGAATATTGAATGAATGAATGTTGTAGTAAACGAGATACAAAGAAAATTGTTTAAATCAATAAGGAAAAGCTAGGAAATGAATTTCTAGTGAGCCATGATGCATCATAGTGTGTTTATGGTTAATGAAAAATTGCATTGCAAAGGTGGTTATTCTCGGGAGATTTAGGAAATACCATTTTCCTCTCGGTCTACTACGATCTCCCTAGGTTTGGCCTTTCTTTTTGTCTTTCTCCTTGTGGCTATGTTTATTACAAGATTGAGAGGGAGTAGGCCTTGGTTGGCCCTAGCCCTCGTTTGCATTCACCCTACAAAAATGTTGAAAGAATCAAAGTTTCCAACACGAACAAAAAGTAGTTGTTTTAGGGAGGTTAGTACAAACAAAGTAAAAACAACAAGTGAATTGAAGTCAAAACATTGCGAATATTCCAAAGATAAAACACAAGTCAATATCAACCGTTTGCCCTCCCTAGCGACGACGCCATTTGATTTACCGCTGTTTTGTGGTTGTTAAAATAAAAGATTGTTGGGGTTACCCCGGGTTGTGTCGGCATCTAGGGAGGTCAAATTAGAAGTATTGACAAGTCTTTAATCAATGGAATATGTAGCATTTACTCATTCGCGTCATTGTCACAAAGTATCAAAGAATATTGAATGAATGAATGTGGTAGTAAACGAGATACAAAGAAAATTGTTTAAATCAATAAGGAAAAGCTAGGAAATGAATTTCTAGTGAGCCATGATGCATCATAGTGTGTTTATGGTTAATGAAAAATTGCATTGCAAAGGTGGTTATTCTCGGGAGATTTAGGAAATACCATTTTCCTCTCGGTCTACTACGATCTCCCTAGGTTTGGCCTTTCTTTTTGTCTTTCTCCTTGTGGCTATGTTTATTACAAGATTGAGAGGGAGTAGGCCTTGGTTGGCCCTAGCCCTCGTTTGCATTCACCCTACAAAAATGTTGAAAGAATCAAAGTTTCCAACACGAACAAAAAGTAGTTGTTTTAGGGAGGTTAGTACAAACAAAGTAAAAACAACAAGTGAATTGAAGTCAAAACATTGCGAATATTCCAAAGATAAAACACAAGTCAATATCAACCGTTTGCCCTCCCTAGCTACGACGCCATTTGATTTACCGCTGTTTTGTGGTTGTTAAAATAAAAGATTGTTGGGGTTACCCCGGGTTCTGTCGGCATCTAGGTAGGTCAAATTAGAAGTATTGACAAGTCTTTAATCAATGGAATATGTAGCATTTACTCATTCGCGTCATTGTCACAAAGTATCAAAGAATATTGAATGAATGAATGTGGTAGTAAACGAGATACAAAGAAAATTGTTTAAATCAATAAGGAAAAGCTAGGAAATGAATTTCTAGTGAGCCATGATGCATCATAGTGTGTTTATGGTTAATGAAAAATTGCATTGCAAAGGTGGTTATTCTCGGGAGATTTAGGAAATACCATTTTCCTCTCGGTCTACTACGATCTCCCTAGGTTTGGCCTTTCTTTTTGTCTTTCTCCTTGTGGCTATGTTTATTACAAGATTGAGAGGGAGTAGGCCTTGGTTGGCCCTAGCCCTCGTTTGCATTCACCCTACAAAAATGTTGAAAGAATCAAAGTTTCCAACACGAACAAAAAGTAGTTGTTTTAGGGAGGTTAGTACAAACAAAGTAAAAACAACAAGTGAATTGAAGTCAAAACATTGCGAATATTCCAAAGATAAAACACAAGTCAATATCAACCGTTTTGCCCTCCCTAGCGACGACGCCATTTGATTTACTGCTGTTTTGTGGTTGTTAAAAAAAAAGATTGTTGGGGTTACCCCGGGTTGTGTCGGCATCTAGGGAGGTCAAATTAGAAGTATTGACAAGTCTTTAATCAATGGAATATGTAGCATTTA
>NC_044931.1:7090801-7090984 GCF_003576645.1 Ipomoea triloba | reverse complement strand
TGTACTTGACCCTCTCTCTCCGCGCAACTTCTCTCGCTTAGCGGTTTAGCGGTTTAAAAGGATAGTACCCTTAGCGAGCGGTCCAGCGGTTTAAAAGGAAGATTAAAAAGAGGGTGGGGGATGCAACACGAGGACTTCCCAGGGGGTCACCCATCCTAGTACTACTCTCGCCCAAGCACGCTT
>NC_044931.1:7090299-7090494 GCF_003576645.1 Ipomoea triloba | reverse complement strand
TACTGCGCGCAAAATGTACTTGACCCTCTCTCTCCGCGCAACTTCTCTCGCTTAGCGGTTTAGCGGTTTAAAAGGATAGTACCCTTAGCGAGCGGTCCAGCGGTTTAAAAGAAAGATTAAAAAGAGGGTGGGGGATGCAACACGATGACTTCCCAGGGGGTCACCCATCCTAGTACTACTCTCGCCCAAGCACGC
>NC_044931.1:7089124-7089299 GCF_003576645.1 Ipomoea triloba | reverse complement strand
TCAATATTTTTTGATTCTTTGTGACAATGGCGTGCTTGAGGAAAATGCTACATATTCCGTAGATTTTAGAGTTGTCAATACTTCTAATATGACCTCCTTGAAGACCGACACAACTCGAGGGTAACCCCAACAATCTTTGATTTTAACAACCACAAAACTGCGGAAAATCAAATGG
>NC_044931.1:7088524-7088674 GCF_003576645.1 Ipomoea triloba | reverse complement strand
AAATCAAATGGCGTCGTTGCTAGGGAGGGCAAACGGTTGTTATTGACTTGTTGTATATATTTGAAATATTTGCATTGTTTTTACTTCATTTCAGTTGTTGTGTTTACTTTGTTTGTACTAACCTCCCTAAAACAACTACTATTTGTTCGG
>NC_044931.1:7087233-7087524 GCF_003576645.1 Ipomoea triloba | reverse complement strand
ACTCCTGTCTCTTAACATCAAAAATAATACACGCTTGATTCGGTTCAAATTTTCCATCCTCGATAATACGACACTCGGGGAACTTCTTCTCCCTTTTTTCACTATTCACACCTCTCGCTAAAACCAAAACATCAAAACTACAACCTCAATAATATACATAACTCTCAAGAAGATCAAAAGACTCCAACTACAAGTCAATGAATGGTAAATCTTCTCCGTTCATATATCTTGTGTGGTTGATGTTTATCTGGATTTTCTTCTATTTACGACCTGGATAGTAGGTAAATTTAG
>NC_044931.1:7086725-7087019 GCF_003576645.1 Ipomoea triloba | reverse complement strand
TGAATCTTGTAACTCCTGTCTCTTAACATCAAAAATAATACACGCTTGATTCGGTTCAAATTTTCCATCCTCGAGAACACGACACTCGGGGAACTTCTTCTCCCTTTTATCACTATTCACACCTCTCGCTAAAACCAAAACATCAAAACTACAACCTCAGTAATATACATAACTCTCAAGGAGATCAAAAGACTCCAACAAGTCAATGAATGGTAAATCTTCTCCGTTCATATATCTTGTGTGGTTGATGTTTATCTGGATTTTCTTCTATTTACGACCTGGATAGTAGGTAAA
>NC_044931.1:7084946-7085725 GCF_003576645.1 Ipomoea triloba | reverse complement strand
GATCTTGTAACTTGAACCTCTTGTCTTGTAGTGAATATTCTATAGTTCACTTTCTTGAGTCCATGCTCCACTTTCGTCTTTTGGTAAAAGTTACTCTCTTTTTATATTCCCATTATTCCTTGTTTGTAGGGAATCAGACCACTTCAGCATTGGTGCACCTTTTGACCGTTTGTGGTGGAAATCTGACGTGTCATCCATTTCCTCCCGTTTTGAAATCTTCACGTTCGGCACCTCTTCATTATTCTATCTCCATGATATTCTTCTTCTCCAAACTTTAAGTATGACCGTCCTTCAGCTTTGTTGGAGAATTGTTAGTGTATCGAGACCAAGGTTGATATCTTGATTGCTTAATGTCTCGAACTCAAATATCGAGAGGTCTATCTCTCGAACTCTGTTTATGTCTCGAACTGGATAACTGTATCGAGAGGTCCTACCTCTCGAACTCTACTTATGTCTCGAGACTTAGTTGATGTCTCGCAGACCCTTATTCCTCCAGTGTTGTCCCATGCTTTCTTCTGATCTGTCTATATGATTACAACACATGAGACTTCTAAGATGTTCAAACAAATTTACCTCAAGCTTAAATATTTTCCGAGTTGAGCTCAAAGTTACCCGGTTGTATTTTCGCTCTTGGTTTACTTGTGGAACTGTAACACCCCGGCTCGGCTATACCGTACATCCGGAGTAGTTACCGCCACACTTAGAATGAATCCCACCAATTCCTAATAGAATTCGTTCCAAGCCCTTTTTGATGATGCCAACACTTATACTTACTCTAT
>NC_044931.1:7084348-7084848 GCF_003576645.1 Ipomoea triloba | reverse complement strand
CAAGTCCCAGCCTACTCGAGAAGGTAATAAACTGGACCACTATAAGACCCCCACACGAGATGCCATTCACCTGCGAACCAGGTGATATGATCCAGAAAGCTGCAAGGGGTAATCATCATCATCCACTCCTCCCACTCCTCAGGAGGACTAGGATCCCACGGGTAAGGGTACCTCACTATAAACTCGAGTGGATCACTCTCCTCAACCATCTCAATGGGATAATAACCGTAGCTCGCTTGAATAGCATCAATAAAGATCAGCGGGCTACCAGGAGACAAAGGAATCATAGGGTCACTCAAAAACTCAGGGTCAGAAGTAGGGTCAGTAGCTGGCAAGGGATCAAGATCTGGAACTGAGTCGAAAAAGTCAAAAGGGTCAACCAGAGAATCAGACACAGGGGCTTGATCAGGTACAGGAGCTGGAGCGTGAACAGGAGCTGGAGCGTCTGGAGCGAAGCCCGGAGCATACGGGTCGTCACCCGTCAGAAAATGCACATAATC
>NC_044931.1:7083123-7083348 GCF_003576645.1 Ipomoea triloba | reverse complement strand
TACCATAAGATACCCACTCAAGGTAATAGCTAAAAATTGTTTATGTTTACAAATGTCTATTGTACTCATATATTTGCATCATTGAATGACAATAAATAATTGATAAATATTTGTCATCGTTATCACTTAAAATTATTACTTCCACTAACTCTATTATCACTTAAATTAGGGATCCAATTACCACATTACCTATCATTAGTAATTATTGAAAATATGAAAAAAAAA
>NC_044931.1:7082610-7082906 GCF_003576645.1 Ipomoea triloba | reverse complement strand
TTTTTTGTGGAAAGGCGTCCAACCCTGTTACCTGGTTAAGGAAACAAAATGGACTACGATACTTGATTTTCTCTTATCTCTGCACCATCTGGTTTTGCTGATGTTTTCATGCTTTATAATGTAAGTTGTTTTACAATTAAATTTTATGAGTTGATTATAAAGCAAAATCTCATAACTCTCCATTTTCTTTGGTTTTTTTAGCTGGCCTTGTCCACCTCCACCAAAACTGTAAGCAACACCAGTTGAGCATTACTACCAATTCAACCAATTCTGATACTTGTTAACTCTAAACGACT
>NC_044931.1:7080841-7081610 GCF_003576645.1 Ipomoea triloba | reverse complement strand
ACTCTTATCTGTTAACATGGACTTAAAAGAACTAATAGCTGAACTACAACTAGAACACTTAAATTTAAGCTATTTGGAAGCAATCAAAGAACTTAAATCACAGCTGTATCACCATAGAAACTTTGCAAAAATATACAACTTTATCATAAAAGATTATGATGATTACACAGATNTTCTTAGAATTCCACTACCATTCTTATATGGTAAAAAGGATAGAAAAAATATTCTCTATTATCACTTGTTAATGGAAGACTTAAACAACAAAATCCAATACTTAAAAACTTCTTTTGACAAAATAGAAGAAAGAATAAAAAACTTAACCTTACAAGTAAACACTATGATAGAAAAAATAGACTTAATACTTAAAGGAAAACAACCACAACAAACTCCAAAAGAGTTTGATAACTTAAACAAAACAATAGACCAACTTTCCCAGAAGTTTTCACAAATTAAAGTGTCAACAGAAACTAGGCAACTTACAAAAAAGAAACAAACAAACTTCTTAGTATATAATCTTAAAGATTATAAAGAAGAACTAAGTAAGAAATGAGACCCTTTACTGGAACCTCAAGAACTATTTCTGAAGAACCTAGTTCTTCGAGAACCACAACTTTAGACCAAACTACTAGTTCTAGTTCTTCGAGAACCACAACTTTAGACCAAACTACTAGTTGATACCAAGTAAGGGGGGGGGTATGCTCCCGCAGGAGTGGAGTATGCCTTTAGTAAAGGTTTATAAAGTTTTAGTCTGTCTCTGGTCCACTGGAAT
>NC_044931.1:7079004-7079841 GCF_003576645.1 Ipomoea triloba | reverse complement strand
ACTTGGTCAACCACTTCTCCCGGGCCACGGCATCCCGGACCAAGGGTGTGGATGTGGCCAATTAGGACTCGTATAGTTCCGATATCTCGCAACCTATTCATCCACTAGCTTAACCCACTATCCTGGTCGTAANTCTTTTGATCTCCTTGAGAGTTATGTATATTAGTGAGGTTGTAGTTTTGATGTTTTGATTTTAGTGGGAGGTGTGGATAGTGATAAAACGGAGAAGAAGTTCCCCGATTGTCGGGTTCTTAAGGATGGAAAATTGGAACCGAATCAAGCGTGTAACATTTTTGATGTTAAGAGACATTAGTTACAAGATTCACTCTAAGCAAAAGAAATCATGGTGAAGAGTTTGACAAAAGTAAAACAAAAGTAATCAATTAACGAAAGAAAGGAAATGAATGTCCTATCTAGGTCTCAAGTTTGATACTACTACAGGGTCTTCTAGGCAATGCAACAACATTTCTATCAAGGGAGCACACGACACCATCTCCGAGTGGCATCAAACTTTGGACTCCTTGTTCCTCAGTCAGATTGGGCATTTTAACAAACACTTGGTCAACCGCTTCTCCCGGGCCTCGGCATCCCGGCCCAAGGGTGTGGATGTGGCCAATTAGGACTCGTATAGTTCCGATATCTCGCAACCTATTCATCCACTAGCTTAACCCACTATCCTGGTCGTAAATAGAAGCAAATAAAGATAAACATCAACCACACAACATATATGAACGGAGAACATTTACCATTCATTGCCTTGTAGTGGGACTCTTTTGATCTCCTTGAGAGTTATGTATATTAGTGAGGTTGTAGTTTTGATGTTTTGATTTTAGTGGG
>NC_044931.1:7077229-7078004 GCF_003576645.1 Ipomoea triloba | reverse complement strand
GAAAGGCGTGGCTGCGAGCGGCCAGTTCCACGCACCGATCTTTCACGCACGCCGAGTCTCTCGTCGACGGCACTCTCAGCTCCTGCCTTCGGCCGATTCGACTTACTTGGGCCGGAACCTACTCATGCGCCGATTCANATACCAGCGCCCGGTATTGCTACCGTTGTTGTTTCCCGCAGCACCTACGCATGAAAGGCGTGGCTGCGAGCGGCCAGTTCCACGCACCGATCTTTCACGCACGCCGAGTCTCTCGTCGACGGCACTCTCAGCTCCTGCCTTCGGCCGACAATTACGTTCGACTTACTTGGGCCGGAACCTACTCATGCGCCGATTCAATCCTCTTTGTGCCTTACTAGTCCGGTGCGTCGTCGTGGCCGTTGTGCGTTGGATGTCGAATACCAGCGCCCGGTATTGCTACCGTTGTTGTTTCCCGCAGCACCTACGCATGAAAGGCGTGGCTGCGAGCGGCCAGTTCCACGCACCGATCCGATGCGTCGTCGTGGCCGTTGTGCGTTGGATGTTGAATACCAGCGCCCGGTATTGCTACCGTTGTTGCCCGCTTCATCGCACTGAGGGCGCCCGGACACCGAGTTTTTTGACGACGACGACACTATCAGCTCCTGCATTCGGCCGAACATTTAAATCGACTTACTTGTGCCGGAGCCTACCAGTGCCGAATCGACCCTCGGTGTGCCCGCCCCGGATGTGCGTCGTGGCCGATACATCTCGTCATTTACGTATGAGAAGGCGGGCACCCTCATACGGAGCTGACGAG
>NC_044931.1:7074346-7074632 GCF_003576645.1 Ipomoea triloba | reverse complement strand
TTTCTGGAAGAAGAGTGGACGTAGGCGGGTTGGCCGAACCACTTAAAAATTCTCTCTCGCATTTACTTTCTGTTTTTATCTCTCGCTAACTCTCGAATTGCACTACACATAAACCTACCTCTCGAACTAACTCAAACTCGTGCTAATTAAAAGGGGATAACTTTTCCGCTGCGTATAAAACTTTGTCTTCATCTTGTGAGGTATCGGACCTAAACATCCTAAGTCCAATACACACGAGAAGTCGAAAAAGATTTGCAAAATCTTATACAAGTCTATTCACCCCCCC
>NC_044931.1:7074021-7074150 GCF_003576645.1 Ipomoea triloba | reverse complement strand
CTATGGAGAAAATGGTAAATGATCACAGACCCACTAGTGATAGAACCGGTCTAGGGTTCCGTCAAGACTGTCTCTCGAGAGATAAACAGACCAATGGTTTGGGAACTTCAAATAATGGAGGATCTCAAC
>NC_044931.1:7072443-7073021 GCF_003576645.1 Ipomoea triloba | reverse complement strand
AAACCAATGAGGAAAGGTTGCCAAAAACTGGGAAGGCCCATAGAGGATTGCAGCAATTGTGAGACCCGGCACCTACAAATTGGAAATGATGGACGGCAAGGCAATAGATCGCATCTGGAACTCAGGCCGGCTCAAGAAATTCTACAATAAAAAAGCTAGTCAAGCCGGGAAATATGATGTATTTTATGACTTTAGTTAGATTCGCAATATATACTGATAAACTTCGTTCGTTTCAAGACAAAATACCGGTTGCATAAAGTATCATTACTAGACCATCGGACTTATCCACCACCGAGTGGAAAACCTATACCCATTAGCTAGTGGCAGACTCGTATTCCCACCACCATGTGGAAGAAACACATACTCACTAGGCAATGGAAGACATATACCCACCACCGAGTGGAAAACATATACCCATTAGCCAGTGGCAGACTCGTATTCCCACCACCGTGTGGAAGAAACGCATACCCACTAGGCTTATCCACCACCGAGTGGAAGACATATACCCATTAGCCAGTGGCAGACTCGTATTCCCACCACCGTGTGGAAGAAACGCATACTCACTAGGCAATGGAAGA
>NC_044931.1:7070877-7071443 GCF_003576645.1 Ipomoea triloba | reverse complement strand
AACTTGGGACATCCTCCCAGAAGAGCTGTAACTATTTATGACCAAAATAATCCAAACAGAAGAACTTTAGGAAAACAAATGCCTCATGAAGTACAGAAGTAAGGGAGGGGGGTATGCTCCTTTAGGAGTGAAGTATGCCTTTAGTAAAGGTTTATAAAGGGAAAATTTTAGTCTGTCTCTGGTCCACTGGAATAATTCCAGTGTCTCCTGTCCCAATCATCAGTTTCATGATGATTATTATAAATGGGAAAGTTGAAAATTTGGAGTTTATTACCAAGGTGGTAAGTGGCGTTTACCTCAAAAGGTCTAAGGAAACCTCTGAAGTCGGATATGTAATTTGAAGTAATTACGAAGTGAGATAACTCTTTGAGTTTAAGTTCTAGTTCGTGTTTTTCAAAAAGTTGACCAGTAGACTCTGTAATTGAATCTAGACATAAAGTTTCTTGAAAAGTTTGAAATTCTAACTTTAAAAGTATAGTATTTGAGATTTCTGTAGGGAAAGTTTTGTCTAATCCTTGTTTAATTAAGTTATGATTTGGTACAGTGATGTTGTAGTCAAAGTATGT
>NC_044931.1:7064680-7069877 GCF_003576645.1 Ipomoea triloba | reverse complement strand
GGAGTGTATGGAGGTGAAAGGTCAGATGGTTGTTCCCATTTTCTATGGCGTGGATCCATCGACGGTGAGGAAACAGAAGGGAAAGTTTGGAGAAGCCTTTGAAGGACACGAGAAGAGGTTTGAGAAAGAAGGAGAAAAGGTGAAGAAATGGAGGAAAGTGCTGGAGAATGTATCCAATTTGTCCGGTTGGAATCTCGACAATACTGAAAATGGGTAAATAATCTTAAACTCTAAACTCCATATGGGAGAAATTGTATCCCTCTCTGTCAATTATTAATGTTACCCCTAAATTATTAATGGTATAAATGTTGCCACTCAATTTTCAAAACGATACATATATTACCCCTCGCAAATGTAAATATTGGCCTTCAATTTTCAAAAGGGTACATATATTGCTCCTTTCATACGATACGAGAGGGGCAATATATGTACTGTTTAGAAAATTGAGGGAAAACATTTACACCACTAATAATTCAGCAGTGACATTGATAATTGTAGAGGGCATAATTTACAATTTTCCATATATATATATATATATATATATATATATATATATGTAGGCACTGGTTGCACCCAAAGTAGTACGGAGTATTAAAATGAATCAAAATCATTGATTTTTGCTGTAAGGAAAGGATTAAATTATATAGGGAAATGTTGCATCCAAACCACCACCACCACACGACAGCACCCACCAGTCCACCACTACTACCACCAACACAGTAACACTAACACTACTACCACGTTATTCCAAAAAGAAAAAAAAACACTACCACCACAATTATTATTATTATTATTGTAAATAATATGTTTATTTTTTGAAAAATGAATCAAACAAAAAAAATCAATTTATTAACTTTCATTTAGAAAAGGATAATTTTTAAAACTTTATCCAAACACTAAAAATTAAAATACTTTACGAAAAATATTTCATTTTTTAAAATCATTTTCAAAAAAAATATTTTTCACATTTTCAAATAGATCGTAAATCAAAAATTGATTCGAGTTGGGTCTTATCAAGTCATGTTTTCAATATGCAAACTGAACTAAGAAGACAAGTTAGACAATGACTTTTTCCATATGATATTACTGCGGATAAACGTTTTTCAACTTTACCCACGTGAAGTTGCATGCTTAATTAGCTTATGTTTAGAGGTGAAGCCATCCAACTGAAAAACGTGCATTAATTTGTATCTTTAATTTATGACTTTTACTTGCTGTGTTTTATTATTGTGACATATATAGGCATGAAGCAAAGTTCATCCAGAAAATTGTTGAAGATATCATTACTAAATTGGGTTTGACAAGGTCAATTGATGATCCAAAACTGGTTGGGATAGAGCCTCGTATGCAGAAACTGTATCGATTGATAGGCTTGGAGTCTAATGAGGTTCGCTTTGTTGGAATACATGGGATGAGTGGGATTGGAAAGACAACTATTGCTAGAGCCCTTTATGACAAGATCTCGATGAAATTCGAAGGTTGTAGTTTTATTTATGAAGTTAGAAGCGAGTCGGGCAAACATGGTGTGGTGCACTTGCAACAGAAACTTGTATCTAAGATTCTTTCAGTAAAAGATTTGAAAATAGACAATGTGTTTGAAGGAAAAATGATGATACAGCAAAGGCTGCGTTGCAAAAGAGTGCTTATTGTTCTTGATGATGTCGATCATAGGGATCAATTGGAGACATTGGTCGGAAACAGTGATTGGTTTGGTGCTGGAAGTAGAATCATCATAACAACCAAGGATAAGCACTTGCTTATTAGCCATAAAGTGAACATTATGAAATACTATAAAGTGGGTGTGCTAGAGGAAGCTCAAAGCTTTCAACTCTTTAGGCAGCATGCATTTACTAAACAGCTGATGTTGCCGCCTACCAAGGAATTTGAGGAGCTCGAAGCTCAAGTGGTACACCATGCTGGAGGCCTTCCTTTGGCTCTTAAAGTTTTTGGCTCCCTCCTATGCGGCAGAGATATTGATGAATGGAGAAGTGAAGTTGCCCGACTTAAGGAAATCCCAGAAGATGAGATTTTAGAGAAACTTAAATTAAGTTTCATTAGTCTCAACAAAAATACACAAAGGGTTTTCTTAGACATTGCATGCTTCTTTAATGGGAAGAAGAGAACATCCATAACAAGAATACTTAATAGTTTCAACTTCCACTCTGACATTGGCATTAAGGTTCTCAGAGAGAAATCTCTAATAACTATTTCAGAAGGTCGTGTTTTGATGCATCAATTAATACAAGAAATGGGATGGTCTATTGTTCGCCAAGAAGCTTCAGATGATCCAAAAAGATATAGCAGGTTGTGGCTACCTCAGGATATTTCTCAACTACTTAAAGGAAATGAGGTATGTATGTAAACAGCAGATCAGATAGATAGATTATTTTAATTAATTTAATTTATAGAATTCATTTTTAGGAATTTGTTTTCTTGTGAAATGTTATATTGCCAGGGTACAGAGAACATCCAAGGTATAGCATTCAACTTGCCGGTTGCAACAGATGTGAAAGTTAGTAGTGAGGCCTTCACACACATGGCCAAGCTAAGACTAGTCAAATTTCACAATGTAAATGCTTCCCAGGCCCCTAATTTTCTCCCTGGCGAGTTAAGGTGGCTAGATTGGCATGGATATCCTTCAAAAAGTTTGCCTGCTACTTTCGAGGGACAAAAACTTGTTTCTCTTAAAATGCAATATAGCCGTGTCATACAACTTTGGAAAGGATTCAAGGTTTATCTATCTATCTATCTAACTATTTATTATTGTCTCTGATCTCTTCTTTGCTTTTATTCATATCATGGAGCTGAGGATTCTTAATTATTTTTCTTTTATTTACATGTCTCACTTCTACATACAGGTCCTGGACAATTTGAAATTCATGAATCTGAGCCACTCTCAGAAACTAATTAGGACTCCAGATTTCACAGGAATGCCAAATCTTGAAACATTGATTCTAGAAGAGTGTACAAGTTTGGTAGAGATCCATGCTTCTGTTGGATTTCTGAAGAACCTTGTTTCACTTAACCTTAAGGACTGTGTAAATCTGAAGAGGCTTCCCGAAAGCATTCATTTAGAAAAGCTTGAGATAATGATCCTTTCAGGCTGCTTCAAACTTGAAAATTTTCCAAAAATTGCAACTCCCATGGCTTTCTTGTTAGAAGTACATGCTGAGGCTACGGCTATAAGAGAAGTACTACCATCAGTCGAGTGCCTCACAAACCTGAGGTTAATAGCTCTAAGCAATTGCAAGTATCTTGCAAGCCTTCCAAGTAGCATTTGTAGATTGAAAGGTCTGAAAGTTGTGATTCTGTCTGGTTGTTCCAAGTTTGAGAAATTACCAGATGAATTGGGAGAAATGGAATGCTTAGAAGAGTTGTACTGTGACAAGACAGCGATCCAAGAGCTGCCATCCTCCATTTCACTTCTCAAGAAACTCAAGATTTTATCATTTCGTGGATGCAAACCGACACAAAAGAGCTGTTCATTCTTCCTCTCTAGGCTACTGCCAGCAGGAGCTTTTCAAGATATCAAGGCTTCACCGTTTCCTTCTCTATCTGGTTTGTCTTCACTGGAAAGGCTGGATCTTAGTGATTGTAGTATGCTAGATGGAGGCATTATTCTTGGTGATCTTGGAGAGTTGCACTGTTTGAAAGTATTGAATCTTAGCAACAACAAGTTTGGTTGTATCCCAGCTCAATCCTTTGTTGGCCTCACTCGACTTAAGCAACTTCAACTAGTGAGATGTGGGAGGCTTGAAACATTGCCAGAGCTTCCATCTAGTATAATAGAGGTTTATGCAGATGAATGCACCAGCTTACAAGGCCGGAACATAGATTCATTGACTAAATACCCAAAGTTGAGTTATGTTTCATTCACTAAATGCGCTCAACTACTTGAGGATCCACGCTACGGTCACATAGTTGATGCAATATGGCAACACCTGCTCAAGGTACGTACGTAACTCATTAGTCATTACAATCCATATATGCATCCTTATCATGCATGAAAAAATTAAAGCTATTAACTGTACTGTGGGTGGCACATACAGGGACTATCAAATTACCCAAATCGCAGCGTTAGTGTCTACTTTCCAGGCATGGTGTTTCCTGAGTGGTTTACATATAAGAATTGGGGAAATTCACTATCAGTTAGCCTGCCTCAAAATTGGTACAATAACAAATTCATGGGATTTGCATTCTGTGTGGTTTCTAACTTGATAACTTCTCCAACAAGTGGGAAATCTTGCAGTATAACTGAAAACTATGGACTTGATGTCAAAATCATTCCCACAACTCGTGATGGTCGTCGGTTATTTATTTTATCAACTATGGGCTATAAGGGGGTTGAACATAACATGAAATCTGAACTCACTTGCATGTCCTATAAGTCATTTCATAGCTATTATAAT
The DNA here is from genome assembly GCF_003576645.1 of Ipomoea triloba. Lineage (NCBI taxonomy): Eukaryota > Viridiplantae > Streptophyta > Magnoliopsida > Solanales > Convolvulaceae > Ipomoea > Ipomoea triloba. Next base: position 7,065,468 of record NC_044931.1, on the reverse strand, counting down.
CGTAATGAATGGTGTCAAATTGAAGTTTCTGGTTATTCCAATTCGGTATACACTGGTATTGGAATGCGCCTTGTGTACGAGGATGATGTTAAAACCAGTGATGGACCGCTTATGATACAAAATAACACGAAATATGATTATGTAACACCGGATGATGAGTTAATTCCTTTTTTGATCATAGATTGGTAGGTGACAGTCAACTTCTAGTTTTTTTTTTGTTTTTTGTTTTTTATTTTTTATTATTTTTTTTATCATAACTAGTATTTTCGCTCGTGCGTTGCACGAAATGACTTTGTTATAATATTTTAAAAATATTTAGATCGATATACAATTATATAAATTATAACATCGAATAATATTATATAGCGCAATTGATTAAATTGGTTGGATTGATTATGTTTTTTTTTAATGTTTTCTTTTGCTTGAATTAGAGCAAATAATTGTCTAATTACCCGTACGATTCACGGATAATTTTTTTTTATTTATTTAGATAATAAAATTAAAGAAATTATTAAAATAATTTAATATTGAACATATACATTTATTTGATTATAAGATTAGTGCAAAAGTATTACTCAATTAATTGAATAATATATGACTTGTTTGTTTGATATTTAATTTAACTTAAGTAATTATATTATTACAAAAATAGATATGGAAAAATGAGAAATAATTTAACTTTAATGATTACGGAGTATAAAAATAAATTCAACGATCAATATTTAGCTTAATTACCATAATAATTATTAGGCAATTATTATTAGTCAATTACACTAAATTAATTATTT
>NC_044931.1:7063055-7063680 GCF_003576645.1 Ipomoea triloba | reverse complement strand
GAAGGAAACGGCTAACTTTGGATATTAATGCTAGCCACGTGGTCATCGGTTACTGGCGGTTTTCCGCACTTAAGGGAGTTATCTTGATTAGTGGGAGAATGATCATATAGTTACTTTTCTTTATTACCCCACTATCCTGAACCTAAAACCGCTCTGTTAATTTACCAAAAATACCCTTATTTTTCATATACGCTGACCGTTACTAGGGGTATTTCTGACCTTTTACTTCCTTAAAGAAAACCGGTATCCTTCCTTGGGTCAAGCTCTCAACCCTACCCATATATCCAACCCGAATCCACACGATATAAAAGCCAAATACTAAACGCAGTACACATTCCCTCCAAAACATCTAACCTTCATCAATGGCGTCCGAATCCTCAACATCAACCTCATCTTCCGACGCATATCTTCATCAATGGCGTCCGAATCCTCTACATCAACCTCATCTTCCGACGCATATCAGAGGGAGTTGCTACACATTCGCTCTCAGATCAAACAAGTCAAGGCGGGGAGTATCCTTGACAGAAATGGCTTCATCACCAACTCCCCTAATCCAAAAATGGCGGAAAAAGTCCTGAAGAAGTTTGAGAAAGCAGGACTGATGAAATACATGACGCACGACTAC
>NC_044931.1:7062750-7062908 GCF_003576645.1 Ipomoea triloba | reverse complement strand
GTCCTGAAGAAGTTTGAGAAAGCAGGACTGATGAAATACATGACGCACGACTACGGGACCCTTCACCCCCTCGACTTCACAGAATGGTTCGCAAATGCCAAGGTCACGAAGGGTAAAATCGAAAGCCGCTTTAATGATTTTCCCATCACAACATCTGT
>NC_044931.1:7060963-7061750 GCF_003576645.1 Ipomoea triloba | reverse complement strand
TCATACTTGTAGAGTTATCTATTTTCGAAGAGCACTCTTTAATACGCTGAAGTCAATTAACTACATAATTTTTGGCATTAAGATTAAGTAATTAAAATCTTTTGCCTAGCAATTTGATAAGAGATTCTGGAAATGACTAANAGTTTGATTTATTAAGGCATTGAAAAAGTGAGGTTGTGAAGTTAGTATGCAATAAAAATATATAACATTGGCTAGAGGGAACGGACGGGCCCCGTTCCAAATTTCTCTTTATATAAGAAAGACTAAACCTTGCTAACAAAGATTTATTATACACAATTGTGGTCACATTCAAAACTTCAAAGTTGGTCTATATTCCAATCATATCTTCATGCTCGGATGAGGTTAAAATATGCCTTGCTTGTTTGTCTCATATAAAACATCAATAACTTGTCAAGTAACCTTAGCACAATTAATGAAAATCAAAGAGTATTTAGGACACTTTATCACACACATATGTTGTTGAATTGATTAACTATAAGATTTGACAGAAGCATTATTAGAAAATGAACCAAGAAATTAAAATCTAGCATTAGGAATCTTATTTACTACTTTTTCTTAATTCATAAAATCATACATCTAAAGTAATCCTTTTTGGGTTGTATGTAACCCACAATTTAAATGATTAGTGTTCGTGTGCGTGGGTTTTCCCCATCACCTAAAAAAAAAAGTACGAGAGGCAATTTTGGAATAAACATATATTTTCCTTCTCCTTTACCGGCTTGATATGATAAAAATATCTCTTTGTTTTCATTTTTGATAAGAGTCA
>NC_044931.1:7031426-7053926 GCF_003576645.1 Ipomoea triloba | reverse complement strand
GACTTACTTGGGCCGGAACCTACTCATGCGCCGATTCAATCCTCTTTGTGCCTTACTAGTCCGGTGCGTCGTCGTGGCCGTTGTGCGTTGGATGTCGAATACCAGCGCCCGGTATTGCTACCGTTGTTGTTTCCCGCAGCACCTACGCATGAAAGGCGTGGCTGCGAGCGGCCAGTTCCACGCACCGATCTTTCACGCACGCCGAGTCTCTCGTCGACGGCACTCTCAGCTCCTGCCTTCGGCCGACAATTACGTTCGACTTACTTGGGCCGGAACCTACTCATGCGCCGATTCAATCCTCTTTGTGCCTTACTAGTCCGGTGCGTCGTCGTGGCCGTTGTGCGTTGGATGTCGAATACCAGCGCCCGGTATTGCTACCGTTGTTGTTTCCCGCAGCACCTACGCATGAAAGGCGTGGCTGCGAGCGGCCAGTTCCACGCACCGATCTTTCACGCACGCCGAGTCTCTCGTCGACGGCACTCTCAGCTCCTGCCTTCGGCCGACAATTACGTTCGACTTACTTGGGCCGGAACCTACTCATGCGCCGATTCAATCCTCTTTGTGCCTTACTAGTCCGGTGCGTCGTCGTGGCCGTTGTGCGTTGGATGTCGAATACCAGCGCCCGGTATTGCTACCGTTGTTGTTTCCCGCAGCACCTACGCATGAAAGGCGTGGCTGCGAGCGGCCAGTTCCACGCACCGATCTTTCACGCACGCCGAGTCTCTCGTCGACGGCACTCTCAGCTCCTGCCTTCGGCCGACAATTACGTTCGACTTACTTGGGCCGGAACCTACTCATGCGCCGATTCAATCCTCTTTGTGCCTTACTAGTCCGGTGCGTCGTCGTGGCCGTTGTGCGTTGGATGTCGAATACCAGCGCCCGGTATTGCTACCGTTGTTGTTTCCCGCAGCACCTACGCATGAAAGGCGTGGCTGCGAGCGGCCAGTTCCACGCACCGATCTTTCACGCACGCCGAGTCTCTCGTCGACGGCACTCTCAGCTCCTGCCTTCGGCCGACAATTACGTTCGACTTACTTGGGCCGGAACCTACTCATGCGCCGATTCAATCCTCTTTGTGCCTTACTAGTCCGGTGCGTCGTCGTGGCCGTTGTGCGTTGGATGTCGAATACCAGCGCCCGGTATTGCTACCGTTGTTGTTTCCCGCAGCACCTACGCATGAAAGGCGTGGCTGCGAGCGGCCAGTTCCACGCACCGATCTTTCACGCACGCCGAGTCTCTCGTCGACGGCACTCTCAGCTCCTGCCTTCGGCCGACAATTACGTTCGACTTACTTGGGCCGGAACCTACTCATGCGCCGATTCAATCCTCTTTGTGCCTTACTAGTCCGGTGCGTCGTCGTGGCCGTTGTGCGTTGGATGTCGAATACCAGCGCCCGGTATTGCTACCGTTGTTGTTTCCCGCAGCACCTACGCATGAAAGGCGTGGCTGCGAGCGGCCAGTTCCACGCACCGATCTTTCACGCACGCCGAGTCTCTCGTCGACGGCACTCTCAGCTCCTGCCTTCGGCCGACAATTACGTTCGACTTACTTGGGCCGGAACCTACTCATGCGCCGATTCAATCCTCTTTGTGCCTTACTAGTCCGGTGCGTCGTCGTGGCCGTTGTGCGTTGGATGTCGAATACCAGCGCCCGGTATTGCTACCGTTGTTGTTTCCCGCAGCACCTACGCATGAAAGGCGTGGCTGCGAGCGGCCAGTTCCACGCACCGATCTTTCACGCACGCCGAGTCTCTCGTCGACGGCACTCTCAGCTCCTGCCTTCGGCCGACAATTACGTTCGACTTACTTGGGCCGGAACCTACTCATGCGCCGATTCAATCCTCTTTGTGCCTTACTAGTCCGGTGCGTCGTCGTGGCCGTTGTGCGTTGGATGTCGAATACCAGCGCCCGGTATTGCTACCGTTGTTGTTTCCCGCAGCACCTACGCATGAAAGGCGTGGCTGCGAGCGGCCAGTTCCACGCACCGATCTTTCACGCACGCCGAGTCTCTCGTCGACGGCACTCTCAGCTCCTGCCTTCGGCCGACAATTACGTTCGACTTACTTGGGCCGGAACCTACTCATGCGCCGATTCAATCCTCTTTGTGCCTTACTAGTCCGGTGCGTCGTCGTGGCCGTTGTGCGTTGGATGTCGAATACCAGCGCCCGGTATTGCTACCGTTGTTGTTTCCCGCAGCACCTACGCATGAAAGGCGTGGCTGCGAGCGGCCAGTTCCACGCACCGATCTTTCACGCACGCCGAGTCTCTCGTCGACGGCACTCTCAGCTCCTGCCTTCGGCCGACAATTACGTTCGACTTACTTGGGCCGGAACCTACTCATGCGCCGATTCAATCCTCTTTGTGCCTTACTAGTCCGGTGCGTCGTCGTGGCCGTTGTGCGTTGGATGTCGAATACCAGCGCCCGGTATTGCTACCGTTGTTGTTTCCCGCAGCACCTACGCATGAAAGGCGTGGCTGCGAGCGGCCAGTTCCACGCACCGATCTTTCACGCACGCCGAGTCTCTCGTCGACGGCACTCTCAGCTCCTGCCTTCGGCCGACAATTACGTTCGACTTACTTGGGCCGGAACCTACTCATGCGCCGATTCAATCCTCTTTGTGCCTTACTAGTCCGGTGCGTCGTCGTGGCCGTTGTGCGTTGGATGTCGAATACCAGCGCCCGGTATTGCTACCGTTGTTGTTTCCCGCAGCACCTACGCATGAAAGGCGTGGCTGCGAGCGGCCAGTTCCACGCACCGATCTTTCACGCACGCCGAGTCTCTCGTCGACGGCACTCTCAGCTCCTGCCTTCGGCCGACAATTACGTTCGACTTACTTGGGCCGGAACCTACTCATGCGCCGATTCAATCCTCTTTGTGCCTTACTAGTCCGGTGCGTCGTCGTGGCCGTTGTGCGTTGGATGTCGAATACCAGCGCCCGGTATTGCTACCGTTGTTGTTTCCCGCAGCACCTACGCATGAAAGGCGTGGCTGCGAGCGGCCAGTTCCACGCACCGATCTTTCACGCACGCCGAGTCTCTCGTCGACGGCACTCTCAGCTCCTGCCTTCGGCCGACAATTACGTTCGACTTACTTGGGCCGGAACCTACTCATGCGCCGATTCAATCCTCTTTGTGCCTTACTAGTCCGGTGCGTCGTCGTGGCCGTTGTGCGTTGGATGTCGAATACCAGCGCCCGGTATTGCTACCGTTGTTGTTTCCCGCAGCACCTACGCATGAAAGGCGTGGCTGCGAGCGGCCAGTTCCACGCACCGATCTTTCACGCACGCCGAGTCTCTCGTCGACGGCACTCTCAGCTCCTGCCTTCGGCCGACAATTACGTTCGACTTACTTGGGCCGGAACCTACTCATGCGCCGATTCAATCCTCTTTGTGCCTTACTAGTCCGGTGCGTCGTCGTGGCCGTTGTGCGTTGGATGTCGAATACCAGCGCCCGGTATTGCTACCGTTGTTGTTTCCCGCAGCACCTACGCATGAAAGGCGTGGCTGCGAGCGGCCAGTTCCACGCACCGATCTTTCACGCACGCCGAGTCTCTCGTCGACGGCACTCTCAGCTCCTGCCTTCGGCCGACAATTACGTTCGACTTACTTGGGCCGGAACCTACTCATGCGCCGATTCAATCCTCTTTGTGCCTTACTAGTCCGGTGCGTCGTCGTGGCCGTTGTGCGTTGGATGTCGAATACCAGCGCCCGGTATTGCTACCGTTGTTGTTTCCCGCAGCACCTACGCATGAAAGGCGTGGCTGCGAGCGGCCAGTTCCACGCACCGATCTTTCACGCACGCCGAGTCTCTCGTCGACGGCACTCTCAGCTCCTGCCTTCGGCCGACAATTACGTTCGACTTACTTGGGCCGGAACCTACTCATGCGCCGATTCAATCCTCTTTGTGCCTTACTAGTCCGGTGCGTCGTCGTGGCCGTTGTGCGTTGGATGTCGAATACCAGCGCCCGGTATTGCTACCGTTGTTGTTTCCCGCAGCACCTACGCATGAAAGGCGTGGCTGCGAGCGGCCAGTTCCACGCACCGATCTTTCACGCACGCCGAGTCTCTCGTCGACGGCACTCTCAGCTCCTGCCTTCGGCCGACAATTACGTTCGACTTACTTGGGCCGGAACCTACTCATGCGCCGATTCAATCCTCTTTGTGCCTTACTAGTCCGGTGCGTCGTCGTGGCCGTTGTGCGTTGGATGTCGAATACCAGCGCCCGGTATTGCTACCGTTGTTGTTTCCCGCAGCACCTACGCATGAAAGGCGTGGCTGCGAGCGGCCAGTTCCACGCACCGATCTTTCACGCACGCCGAGTCTCTCGTCGACGGCACTCTCAGCTCCTGCCTTCGGCCGACAATTACGTTCGACTTACTTGGGCCGGAACCTACTCATGCGCCGATTCAATCCTCTTTGTGCCTTACTAGTCCGGTGCGTCGTCGTGGCCGTTGTGCGTTGGATGTCGAATACCAGCGCCCGGTATTGCTACCGTTGTTGTTTCCCGCAGCACCTACGCATGAAAGGCGTGGCTGCGAGCGGCCAGTTCCACGCACCGATCTTTCACGCACGCCGAGTCTCTCGTCGACGGCACTCTCAGCTCCTGCCTTCGGCCGACAATTACGTTCGACTTACTTGGGCCGGAACCTACTCATGCGCCGATTCAATCCTCTTTGTGCCTTACTAGTCCGGTGCGTCGTCGTGGCCGTTGTGCGTTGGATGTCGAATACCAGCGCCCGGTATTGCTACCGTTGTTGTTTCCCGCAGCACCTACGCATGAAAGGCGTGGCTGCGAGCGGCCAGTTCCACGCACCGATCTTTCACGCACGCCGAGTCTCTCGTCGACGGCACTCTCAGCTCCTGCCTTCGGCCGACAATTACGTTCGACTTACTTGGGCCGGAACCTACTCATGCGCCGATTCAATCCTCTTTGTGCCTTACTAGTCCGGTGCGTCGTCGTGGCCGTTGTGCGTTGGATGTCGAATACCAGCGCCCGGTATTGCTACCGTTGTTGTTTCCCGCAGCACCTACGCATGAAAGGCGTGGCTGCGAGCGGCCAGTTCCACGCACCGATCTTTCACGCACGCCGAGTCTCTCGTCGACGGCACTCTCAGCTCCTGCCTTCGGCCGACAATTACGTTCGACTTACTTGGGCCGGAACCTACTCATGCGCCGATTCAATCCTCTTTGTGCCTTACTAGTCCGGTGCGTCGTCGTGGCCGTTGTGCGTTGGATGTCGAATACCAGCGCCCGGTATTGCTACCGTTGTTGTTTCCCGCAGCACCTACGCATGAAAGGCGTGGCTGCGAGCGGCCAGTTCCACGCACCGATCTTTCACGCACGCCGAGTCTCTCGTCGACGGCACTCTCAGCTCCTGCCTTCGGCCGACAATTACGTTCGACTTACTTGGGCCGGAACCTACTCATGCGCCGATTCAATCCTCTTTGTGCCTTACTAGTCCGGTGCGTCGTCGTGGCCGTTGTGCGTTGGATGTCGAATACCAGCGCCCGGTATTGCTACCGTTGTTGTTTCCCGCAGCACCTACGCATGAAAGGCGTGGCTGCGAGCGGCCAGTTCCACGCACCGATCTTTCACGCACGCCGAGTCTCTCGTCGACGGCACTCTCAGCTCCTGCCTTCGGCCGACAATTACGTTCGACTTACTTGGGCCGGAACCTACTCATGCGCCGATTCAATCCTCTTTGTGCCTTACTAGTCCGGTGCGTCGTCGTGGCCGTTGTGCGTTGGATGTCGAATACCAGCGCCCGGTATTGCTACCGTTGTTGTTTCCCGCAGCACCTACGCATGAAAGGCGTGGCTGCGAGCGGCCAGTTCCACGCACCGATCTTTCACGCACGCCGAGTCTCTCGTCGACGGCACTCTCAGCTCCTGCCTTCGGCCGACAATTACGTTCGACTTACTTGGGCCGGAACCTACTCATGCGCCGATTCAATCCTCTTTGTGCCTTACTAGTCCGGTGCGTCGTCGTGGCCGTTGTGCGTTGGATGTCGAATACCAGCGCCCGGTATTGCTACCGTTGTTGTTTCCCGCAGCACCTACGCATGAAAGGCGTGGCTGCGAGCGGCCAGTTCCACGCACCGATCTTTCACGCACGCCGAGTCTCTCGTCGACGGCACTCTCAGCTCCTGCCTTCGGCCGACAATTACGTTCGACTTACTTGGGCCGGAACCTACTCATGCGCCGATTCAATCCTCTTTGTGCCTTACTAGTCCGGTGCGTCGTCGTGGCCGTTGTGCGTTGGATGTCGAATACCAGCGCCCGGTATTGCTACCGTTGTTGTTTCCCGCAGCACCTACGCATGAAAGGCGTGGCTGCGAGCGGCCAGTTCCACGCACCGATCTTTCACGCACGCCGAGTCTCTCGTCGACGGCACTCTCAGCTCCTGCCTTCGGCCGACAATTACGTTCGACTTACTTGGGCCGGAACCTACTCATGCGCCGATTCAATCCTCTTTGTGCCTTACTAGTCCGGTGCGTCGTCGTGGCCGTTGTGCGTTGGATGTCGAATACCAGCGCCCGGTATTGCTACCGTTGTTGTTTCCCGCAGCACCTACGCATGAAAGGCGTGGCTGCGAGCGGCCAGTTCCACGCACCGATCTTTCACGCACGCCGAGTCTCTCGTCGACGGCACTCTCAGCTCCTGCCTTCGGCCGACAATTACGTTCGACTTACTTGGGCCGGAACCTACTCATGCGCCGATTCAATCCTCTTTGTGCCTTACTAGTCCGGTGCGTCGTCGTGGCCGTTGTGCGTTGGATGTCGAATACCAGCGCCCGGTATTGCTACCGTTGTTGTTTCCCGCAGCACCTACGCATGAAAGGCGTGGCTGCGAGCGGCCAGTTCCACGCACCGATCTTTCACGCACGCCGAGTCTCTCGTCGACGGCACTCTCAGCTCCTGCCTTCGGCCGACAATTACGTTCGACTTACTTGGGCCGGAACCTACTCATGCGCCGATTCAATCCTCTTTGTGCCTTACTAGTCCGGTGCGTCGTCGTGGCCGTTGTGCGTTGGATGTCGAATACCAGCGCCCGGTATTGCTACCGTTGTTGTTTCCCGCAGCACCTACGCATGAAAGGCGTGGCTGCGAGCGGCCAGTTCCACGCACCGATCTTTCACGCACGCCGAGTCTCTCGTCGACGGCACTCTCAGCTCCTGCCTTCGGCCGACAATTACGTTCGACTTACTTGGGCCGGAACCTACTCATGCGCCGATTCAATCCTCTTTGTGCCTTACTAGTCCGGTGCGTCGTCGTGGCCGTTGTGCGTTGGATGTCGAATACCAGCGCCCGGTATTGCTACCGTTGTTGTTTCCCGCAGCACCTACGCATGAAAGGCGTGGCTGCGAGCGGCCAGTTCCACGCACCGATCTTTCACGCACGCCGAGTCTCTCGTCGACGGCACTCTCAGCTCCTGCCTTCGGCCGACAATTACGTTCGACTTACTTGGGCCGGAACCTACTCATGCGCCGATTCAATCCTCTTTGTGCCTTACTAGTCCGGTGCGTCGTCGTGGCCGTTGTGCGTTGGATGTCGAATACCAGCGCCCGGTATTGCTACCGTTGTTGTTTCCCGCAGCACCTACGCATGAAAGGCGTGGCTGCGAGCGGCCAGTTCCACGCACCGATCTTTCACGCACGCCGAGTCTCTCGTCGACGGCACTCTCAGCTCCTGCCTTCGGCCGACAATTACGTTCGACTTACTTGGGCCGGAACCTACTCATGCGCCGATTCAATCCTCTTTGTGCCTTACTAGTCCGGTGCGTCGTCGTGGCCGTTGTGCGTTGGATGTCGAATACCAGCGCCCGGTATTGCTACCGTTGTTGTTTCCCGCAGCACCTACGCATGAAAGGCGTGGCTGCGAGCGGCCAGTTCCACGCACCGATCTTTCACGCACGCCGAGTCTCTCGTCGACGGCACTCTCAGCTCCTGCCTTCGGCCGACAATTACGTTCGACTTACTTGGGCCGGAACCTACTCATGCGCCGATTCAATCCTCTTTGTGCCTTACTAGTCCGGTGCGTCGTCGTGGCCGTTGTGCGTTGGATGTCGAATACCAGCGCCCGGTATTGCTACCGTTGTTGTTTCCCGCAGCACCTACGCATGAAAGGCGTGGCTGCGAGCGGCCAGTTCCACGCACCGATCTTTCACGCACGCCGAGTCTCTCGTCGACGGCACTCTCAGCTCCTGCCTTCGGCCGACAATTACGTTCGACTTACTTGGGCCGGAACCTACTCATGCGCCGATTCAATCCTCTTTGTGCCTTACTAGTCCGGTGCGTCGTCGTGGCCGTTGTGCGTTGGATGTCGAATACCAGCGCCCGGTATTGCTACCGTTGTTGTTTCCCGCAGCACCTACGCATGAAAGGCGTGGCTGCGAGCGGCCAGTTCCACGCACCGATCTTTCACGCACGCCGAGTCTCTCGTCGACGGCACTCTCAGCTCCTGCCTTCGGCCGACAATTACGTTCGACTTACTTGGGCCGGAACCTACTCATGCGCCGATTCAATCCTCTTTGTGCCTTACTAGTCCGGTGCGTCGTCGTGGCCGTTGTGCGTTGGATGTCGAATACCAGCGCCCGGTATTGCTACCGTTGTTGTTTCCCGCAGCACCTACGCATGAAAGGCGTGGCTGCGAGCGGCCAGTTCCACGCACCGATCTTTCACGCACGCCGAGTCTCTCGTCGACGGCACTCTCAGCTCCTGCCTTCGGCCGACAATTACGTTCGACTTACTTGGGCCGGAACCTACTCATGCGCCGATTCAATCCTCTTTGTGCCTTACTAGTCCGGTGCGTCGTCGTGGCCGTTGTGCGTTGGATGTCGAATACCAGCGCCCGGTATTGCTACCGTTGTTGTTTCCCGCAGCACCTACGCATGAAAGGCGTGGCTGCGAGCGGCCAGTTCCACGCACCGATCTTTCACGCACGCCGAGTCTCTCGTCGACGGCACTCTCAGCTCCTGCCTTCGGCCGACAATTACGTTCGACTTACTTGGGCCGGAACCTACTCATGCGCCGATTCAATCCTCTTTGTGCCTTACTAGTCCGGTGCGTCGTCGTGGCCGTTGTGCGTTGGATGTCGAATACCAGCGCCCGGTATTGCTACCGTTGTTGTTTCCCGCAGCACCTACGCATGAAAGGCGTGGCTGCGAGCGGCCAGTTCCACGCACCGATCTTTCACGCACGCCGAGTCTCTCGTCGACGGCACTCTCAGCTCCTGCCTTCGGCCGACAATTACGTTCGACTTACTTGGGCCGGAACCTACTCATGCGCCGATTCAATCCTCTTTGTGCCTTACTAGTCCGGTGCGTCGTCGTGGCCGTTGTGCGTTGGATGTCGAATACCAGCGCCCGGTATTGCTACCGTTGTTGTTTCCCGCAGCACCTACGCATGAAAGGCGTGGCTGCGAGCGGCCAGTTCCACGCACCGATCTTTCACGCACGCCGAGTCTCTCGTCGACGGCACTCTCAGCTCCTGCCTTCGGCCGACAATTACGTTCGACTTACTTGGGCCGGAACCTACTCATGCGCCGATTCAATCCTCTTTGTGCCTTACTAGTCCGGTGCGTCGTCGTGGCCGTTGTGCGTTGGATGTCGAATACCAGCGCCCGGTATTGCTACCGTTGTTGTTTCCCGCAGCACCTACGCATGAAAGGCGTGGCTGCGAGCGGCCAGTTCCACGCACCGATCTTTCACGCACGCCGAGTCTCTCGTCGACGGCACTCTCAGCTCCTGCCTTCGGCCGACAATTACGTTCGACTTACTTGGGCCGGAACCTACTCATGCGCCGATTCAATCCTCTTTGTGCCTTACTAGTCCGGTGCGTCGTCGTGGCCGTTGTGCGTTGGATGTCGAATACCAGCGCCCGGTATTGCTACCGTTGTTGTTTCCCGCAGCACCTACGCATGAAAGGCGTGGCTGCGAGCGGCCAGTTCCACGCACCGATCTTTCACGCACGCCGAGTCTCTCGTCGACGGCACTCTCAGCTCCTGCCTTCGGCCGACAATTACGTTCGACTTACTTGGGCCGGAACCTACTCATGCGCCGATTCAATCCTCTTTGTGCCTTACTAGTCCGGTGCGTCGTCGTGGCCGTTGTGCGTTGGATGTCGAATACCAGCGCCCGGTATTGCTACCGTTGTTGTTTCCCGCAGCACCTACGCATGAAAGGCGTGGCTGCGAGCGGCCAGTTCCACGCACCGATCTTTCACGCACGCCGAGTCTCTCGTCGACGGCACTCTCAGCTCCTGCCTTCGGCCGACAATTACGTTCGACTTACTTGGGCCGGAACCTACTCATGCGCCGATTCAATCCTCTTTGTGCCTTACTAGTCCGGTGCGTCGTCGTGGCCGTTGTGCGTTGGATGTCGAATACCAGCGCCCGGTATTGCTACCGTTGTTGTTTCCCGCAGCACCTACGCATGAAAGGCGTGGCTGCGAGCGGCCAGTTCCACGCACCGATCTTTCACGCACGCCGAGTCTCTCGTCGACGGCACTCTCAGCTCCTGCCTTCGGCCGACAATTACGTTCGACTTACTTGGGCCGGAACCTACTCATGCGCCGATTCAATCCTCTTTGTGCCTTACTAGTCCGGTGCGTCGTCGTGGCCGTTGTGCGTTGGATGTCGAATACCAGCGCCCGGTATTGCTACCGTTGTTGTTTCCCGCAGCACCTACGCATGAAAGGCGTGGCTGCGAGCGGCCAGTTCCACGCACCGATCTTTCACGCACGCCGAGTCTCTCGTCGACGGCACTCTCAGCTCCTGCCTTCGGCCGACAATTACGTTCGACTTACTTGGGCCGGAACCTACTCATGCGCCGATTCAATCCTCTTTGTGCCTTACTAGTCCGGTGCGTCGTCGTGGCCGTTGTGCGTTGGATGTCGAATACCAGCGCCCGGTATTGCTACCGTTGTTGTTTCCCGCAGCACCTACGCATGAAAGGCGTGGCTGCGAGCGGCCAGTTCCACGCACCGATCTTTCACGCACGCCGAGTCTCTCGTCGACGGCACTCTCAGCTCCTGCCTTCGGCCGACAATTACGTTCGACTTACTTGGGCCGGAACCTACTCATGCGCCGATTCAATCCTCTTTGTGCCTTACTAGTCCGGTGCGTCGTCGTGGCCGTTGTGCGTTGGATGTCGAATACCAGCGCCCGGTATTGCTACCGTTGTTGTTTCCCGCAGCACCTACGCATGAAAGGCGTGGCTGCGAGCGGCCAGTTCCACGCACCGATCTTTCACGCACGCCGAGTCTCTCGTCGACGGCACTCTCAGCTCCTGCCTTCGGCCGACAATTACGTTCGACTTACTTGGGCCGGAACCTACTCATGCGCCGATTCAATCCTCTTTGTGCCTTACTAGTCCGGTGCGTCGTCGTGGCCGTTGTGCGTTGGATGTCGAATACCAGCGCCCGGTATTGCTACCGTTGTTGTTTCCCGCAGCACCTACGCATGAAAGGCGTGGCTGCGAGCGGCCAGTTCCACGCACCGATCTTTCACGCACGCCGAGTCTCTCGTCGACGGCACTCTCAGCTCCTGCCTTCGGCCGACAATTACGTTCGACTTACTTGGGCCGGAACCTACTCATGCGCCGATTCAATCCTCTTTGTGCCTTACTAGTCCGGTGCGTCGTCGTGGCCGTTGTGCGTTGGATGTCGAATACCAGCGCCCGGTATTGCTACCGTTGTTGTTTCCCGCAGCACCTACGCATGAAAGGCGTGGCTGCGAGCGGCCAGTTCCACGCACCGATCTTTCACGCACGCCGAGTCTCTCGTCGACGGCACTCTCAGCTCCTGCCTTCGGCCGACAATTACGTTCGACTTACTTGGGCCGGAACCTACTCATGCGCCGATTCAATCCTCTTTGTGCCTTACTAGTCCGGTGCGTCGTCGTGGCCGTTGTGCGTTGGATGTCGAATACCAGCGCCCGGTATTGCTACCGTTGTTGTTTCCCGCAGCACCTACGCATGAAAGGCGTGGCTGCGAGCGGCCAGTTCCACGCACCGATCTTTCACGCACGCCGAGTCTCTCGTCGACGGCACTCTCAGCTCCTGCCTTCGGCCGACAATTACGTTCGACTTACTTGGGCCGGAACCTACTCATGCGCCGATTCAATCCTCTTTGTGCCTTACTAGTCCGGTGCGTCGTCGTGGCCGTTGTGCGTTGGATGTCGAATACCAGCGCCCGGTATTGCTACCGTTGTTGTTTCCCGCAGCACCTACGCATGAAAGGCGTGGCTGCGAGCGGCCAGTTCCACGCACCGATCTTTCACGCACGCCGAGTCTCTCGTCGACGGCACTCTCAGCTCCTGCCTTCGGCCGACAATTACGTTCGACTTACTTGGGCCGGAACCTACTCATGCGCCGATTCAATCCTCTTTGTGCCTTACTAGTCCGGTGCGTCGTCGTGGCCGTTGTGCGTTGGATGTCGAATACCAGCGCCCGGTATTGCTACCGTTGTTGTTTCCCGCAGCACCTACGCATGAAAGGCGTGGCTGCGAGCGGCCAGTTCCACGCACCGATCTTTCACGCACGCCGAGTCTCTCGTCGACGGCACTCTCAGCTCCTGCCTTCGGCCGACAATTACGTTCGACTTACTTGGGCCGGAACCTACTCATGCGCCGATTCAATCCTCTTTGTGCCTTACTAGTCCGGTGCGTCGTCGTGGCCGTTGTGCGTTGGATGTCGAATACCAGCGCCCGGTATTGCTACCGTTGTTGTTTCCCGCAGCACCTACGCATGAAAGGCGTGGCTGCGAGCGGCCAGTTCCACGCACCGATCTTTCACGCACGCCGAGTCTCTCGTCGACGGCACTCTCAGCTCCTGCCTTCGGCCGACAATTACGTTCGACTTACTTGGGCCGGAACCTACTCATGCGCCGATTCAATCCTCTTTGTGCCTTACTAGTCCGGTGCGTCGTCGTGGCCGTTGTGCGTTGGATGTCGAATACCAGCGCCCGGTATTGCTACCGTTGTTGTTTCCCGCAGCACCTACGCATGAAAGGCGTGGCTGCGAGCGGCCAGTTCCACGCACCGATCTTTCACGCACGCCGAGTCTCTCGTCGACGGCACTCTCAGCTCCTGCCTTCGGCCGACAATTACGTTCGACTTACTTGGGCCGGAACCTACTCATGCGCCGATTCAATCCTCTTTGTGCCTTACTAGTCCGGTGCGTCGTCGTGGCCGTTGTGCGTTGGATGTCGAATACCAGCGCCCGGTATTGCTACCGTTGTTGTTTCCCGCAGCACCTACGCATGAAAGGCGTGGCTGCGAGCGGCCAGTTCCACGCACCGATCTTTCACGCACGCCGAGTCTCTCGTCGACGGCACTCTCAGCTCCTGCCTTCGGCCGACAATTACGTTCGACTTACTTGGGCCGGAACCTACTCATGCGCCGATTCAATCCTCTTTGTGCCTTACTAGTCCGGTGCGTCGTCGTGGCCGTTGTGCGTTGGATGTCGAATACCAGCGCCCGGTATTGCTACCGTTGTTGTTTCCCGCAGCACCTACGCATGAAAGGCGTGGCTGCGAGCGGCCAGTTCCACGCACCGATCTTTCACGCACGCCGAGTCTCTCGTCGACGGCACTCTCAGCTCCTGCCTTCGGCCGACAATTACGTTCGACTTACTTGGGCCGGAACCTACTCATGCGCCGATTCAATCCTCTTTGTGCCTTACTAGTCCGGTGCGTCGTCGTGGCCGTTGTGCGTTGGATGTCGAATACCAGCGCCCGGTATTGCTACCGTTGTTGTTTCCCGCAGCACCTACGCATGAAAGGCGTGGCTGCGAGCGGCCAGTTCCACGCACCGATCTTTCACGCACGCCGAGTCTCTCGTCGACGGCACTCTCAGCTCCTGCCTTCGGCCGACAATTACGTTCGACTTACTTGGGCCGGAACCTACTCATGCGCCGATTCAATCCTCTTTGTGCCTTACTAGTCCGGTGCGTCGTCGTGGCCGTTGTGCGTTGGATGTCGAATACCAGCGCCCGGTATTGCTACCGTTGTTGTTTCCCGCAGCACCTACGCATGAAAGGCGTGGCTGCGAGCGGCCAGTTCCACGCACCGATCTTTCACGCACGCCGAGTCTCTCGTCGACGGCACTCTCAGCTCCTGCCTTCGGCCGACAATTACGTTCGACTTACTTGGGCCGGAACCTACTCATGCGCCGATTCAATCCTCTTTGTGCCTTACTAGTCCGGTGCGTCGTCGTGGCCGTTGTGCGTTGGATGTCGAATACCAGCGCCCGGTATTGCTACCGTTGTTGTTTCCCGCAGCACCTACGCATGAAAGGCGTGGCTGCGAGCGGCCAGTTCCACGCACCGATCTTTCACGCACGCCGAGTCTCTCGTCGACGGCACTCTCAGCTCCTGCCTTCGGCCGACAATTACGTTCGACTTACTTGGGCCGGAACCTACTCATGCGCCGATTCAATCCTCTTTGTGCCTTACTAGTCCGGTGCGTCGTCGTGGCCGTTGTGCGTTGGATGTCGAATACCAGCGCCCGGTATTGCTACCGTTGTTGTTTCCCGCAGCACCTACGCATGAAAGGCGTGGCTGCGAGCGGCCAGTTCCACGCACCGATCTTTCACGCACGCCGAGTCTCTCGTCGACGGCACTCTCAGCTCCTGCCTTCGGCCGACAATTACGTTCGACTTACTTGGGCCGGAACCTACTCATGCGCCGATTCAATCCTCTTTGTGCCTTACTAGTCCGGTGCGTCGTCGTGGCCGTTGTGCGTTGGATGTCGAATACCAGCGCCCGGTATTGCTACCGTTGTTGTTTCCCGCAGCACCTACGCATGAAAGGCGTGGCTGCGAGCGGCCAGTTCCACGCACCGATCTTTCACGCACGCCGAGTCTCTCGTCGACGGCACTCTCAGCTCCTGCCTTCGGCCGACAATTACGTTCGACTTACTTGGGCCGGAACCTACTCATGCGCCGATTCAATCCTCTTTGTGCCTTACTAGTCCGGTGCGTCGTCGTGGCCGTTGTGCGTTGGATGTCGAATACCAGCGCCCGGTATTGCTACCGTTGTTGTTTCCCGCAGCACCTACGCATGAAAGGCGTGGCTGCGAGCGGCCAGTTCCACGCACCGATCTTTCACGCACGCCGAGTCTCTCGTCGACGGCACTCTCAGCTCCTGCCTTCGGCCGACAATTACGTTCGACTTACTTGGGCCGGAACCTACTCATGCGCCGATTCAATCCTCTTTGTGCCTTACTAGTCCGGTGCGTCGTCGTGGCCGTTGTGCGTTGGATGTCGAATACCAGCGCCCGGTATTGCTACCGTTGTTGTTTCCCGCAGCACCTACGCATGAAAGGCGTGGCTGCGAGCGGCCAGTTCCACGCACCGATCTTTCACGCACGCCGAGTCTCTCGTCGACGGCACTCTCAGCTCCTGCCTTCGGCCGACAATTACGTTCGACTTACTTGGGCCGGAACCTACTCATGCGCCGATTCAATCCTCTTTGTGCCTTACTAGTCCGGTGCGTCGTCGTGGCCGTTGTGCGTTGGATGTCGAATACCAGCGCCCGGTATTGCTACCGTTGTTGTTTCCCGCAGCACCTACGCATGAAAGGCGTGGCTGCGAGCGGCCAGTTCCACGCACCGATCTTTCACGCACGCCGAGTCTCTCGTCGACGGCACTCTCAGCTCCTGCCTTCGGCCGACAATTACGTTCGACTTACTTGGGCCGGAACCTACTCATGCGCCGATTCAATCCTCTTTGTGCCTTACTAGTCCGGTGCGTCGTCGTGGCCGTTGTGCGTTGGATGTCGAATACCAGCGCCCGGTATTGCTACCGTTGTTGTTTCCCGCAGCACCTACGCATGAAAGGCGTGGCTGCGAGCGGCCAGTTCCACGCACCGATCTTTCACGCACGCCGAGTCTCTCGTCGACGGCACTCTCAGCTCCTGCCTTCGGCCGACAATTACGTTCGACTTACTTGGGCCGGAACCTACTCATGCGCCGATTCAATCCTCTTTGTGCCTTACTAGTCCGGTGCGTCGTCGTGGCCGTTGTGCGTTGGATGTCGAATACCAGCGCCCGGTATTGCTACCGTTGTTGTTTCCCGCAGCACCTACGCATGAAAGGCGTGGCTGCGAGCGGCCAGTTCCACGCACCGATCTTTCACGCACGCCGAGTCTCTCGTCGACGGCACTCTCAGCTCCTGCCTTCGGCCGACAATTACGTTCGACTTACTTGGGCCGGAACCTACTCATGCGCCGATTCAATCCTCTTTGTGCCTTACTAGTCCGGTGCGTCGTCGTGGCCGTTGTGCGTTGGATGTCGAATACCAGCGCCCGGTATTGCTACCGTTGTTGTTTCCCGCAGCACCTACGCATGAAAGGCGTGGCTGCGAGCGGCCAGTTCCACGCACCGATCTTTCACGCACGCCGAGTCTCTCGTCGACGGCACTCTCAGCTCCTGCCTTCGGCCGACAATTACGTTCGACTTACTTGGGCCGGAACCTACTCATGCGCCGATTCAATCCTCTTTGTGCCTTACTAGTCCGGTGCGTCGTCGTGGCCGTTGTGCGTTGGATGTCGAATACCAGCGCCCGGTATTGCTACCGTTGTTGTTTCCCGCAGCACCTACGCATGAAAGGCGTGGCTGCGAGCGGCCAGTTCCACGCACCGATCTTTCACGCACGCCGAGTCTCTCGTCGACGGCACTCTCAGCTCCTGCCTTCGGCCGACAATTACGTTCGACTTACTTGGGCCGGAACCTACTCATGCGCCGATTCAATCCTCTTTGTGCCTTACTAGTCCGGTGCGTCGTCGTGGCCGTTGTGCGTTGGATGTCGAATACCAGCGCCCGGTATTGCTACCGTTGTTGTTTCCCGCAGCACCTACGCATGAAAGGCGTGGCTGCGAGCGGCCAGTTCCACGCACCGATCTTTCACGCACGCCGAGTCTCTCGTCGACGGCACTCTCAGCTCCTGCCTTCGGCCGACAATTACGTTCGACTTACTTGGGCCGGAACCTACTCATGCGCCGATTCAATCCTCTTTGTGCCTTACTAGTCCGGTGCGTCGTCGTGGCCGTTGTGCGTTGGATGTCGAATACCAGCGCCCGGTATTGCTACCGTTGTTGTTTCCCGCAGCACCTACGCATGAAAGGCGTGGCTGCGAGCGGCCAGTTCCACGCACCGATCTTTCACGCACGCCGAGTCTCTCGTCGACGGCACTCTCAGCTCCTGCCTTCGGCCGACAATTACGTTCGACTTACTTGGGCCGGAACCTACTCATGCGCCGATTCAATCCTCTTTGTGCCTTACTAGTCCGGTGCGTCGTCGTGGCCGTTGTGCGTTGGATGTCGAATACCAGCGCCCGGTATTGCTACCGTTGTTGTTTCCCGCAGCACCTACGCATGAAAGGCGTGGCTGCGAGCGGCCAGTTCCACGCACCGATCTTTCACGCACGCCGAGTCTCTCGTCGACGGCACTCTCAGCTCCTGCCTTCGGCCGACAATTACGTTCGACTTACTTGGGCCGGAACCTACTCATGCGCCGATTCAATCCTCTTTGTGCCTTACTAGTCCGGTGCGTCGTCGTGGCCGTTGTGCGTTGGATGTCGAATACCAGCGCCCGGTATTGCTACCGTTGTTGTTTCCCGCAGCACCTACGCATGAAAGGCGTGGCTGCGAGCGGCCAGTTCCACGCACCGATCTTTCACGCACGCCGAGTCTCTCGTCGACGGCACTCTCAGCTCCTGCCTTCGGCCGACAATTACGTTCGACTTACTTGGGCCGGAACCTACTCATGCGCCGATTCAATCCTCTTTGTGCCTTACTAGTCCGGTGCGTCGTCGTGGCCGTTGTGCGTTGGATGTCGAATACCAGCGCCCGGTATTGCTACCGTTGTTGTTTCCCGCAGCACCTACGCATGAAAGGCGTGGCTGCGAGCGGCCAGTTCCACGCACCGATCTTTCACGCACGCCGAGTCTCTCGTCGACGGCACTCTCAGCTCCTGCCTTCGGCCGACAATTACGTTCGACTTACTTGGGCCGGAACCTACTCATGCGCCGATTCAATCCTCTTTGTGCCTTACTAGTCCGGTGCGTCGTCGTGGCCGTTGTGCGTTGGATGTCGAATACCAGCGCCCGGTATTGCTACCGTTGTTGTTTCCCGCAGCACCTACGCATGAAAGGCGTGGCTGCGAGCGGCCAGTTCCACGCACCGATCTTTCACGCACGCCGAGTCTCTCGTCGACGGCACTCTCAGCTCCTGCCTTCGGCCGACAATTACGTTCGACTTACTTGGGCCGGAACCTACTCATGCGCCGATTCAATCCTCTTTGTGCCTTACTAGTCCGGTGCGTCGTCGTGGCCGTTGTGCGTTGGATGTCGAATACCAGCGCCCGGTATTGCTACCGTTGTTGTTTCCCGCAGCACCTACGCATGAAAGGCGTGGCTGCGAGCGGCCAGTTCCACGCACCGATCTTTCACGCACGCCGAGTCTCTCGTCGACGGCACTCTCAGCTCCTGCCTTCGGCCGACAATTACGTTCGACTTACTTGGGCCGGAACCTACTCATGCGCCGATTCAATCCTCTTTGTGCCTTACTAGTCCGGTGCGTCGTCGTGGCCGTTGTGCGTTGGATGTCGAATACCAGCGCCCGGTATTGCTACCGTTGTTGTTTCCCGCAGCACCTACGCATGAAAGGCGTGGCTGCGAGCGGCCAGTTCCACGCACCGATCTTTCACGCACGCCGAGTCTCTCGTCGACGGCACTCTCAGCTCCTGCCTTCGGCCGACAATTACGTTCGACTTACTTGGGCCGGAACCTACTCATGCGCCGATTCAATCCTCTTTGTGCCTTACTAGTCCGGTGCGTCGTCGTGGCCGTTGTGCGTTGGATGTCGAATACCAGCGCCCGGTATTGCTACCGTTGTTGTTTCCCGCAGCACCTACGCATGAAAGGCGTGGCTGCGAGCGGCCAGTTCCACGCACCGATCTTTCACGCACGCCGAGTCTCTCGTCGACGGCACTCTCAGCTCCTGCCTTCGGCCGACAATTACGTTCGACTTACTTGGGCCGGAACCTACTCATGCGCCGATTCAATCCTCTTTGTGCCTTACTAGTCCGGTGCGTCGTCGTGGCCGTTGTGCGTTGGATGTCGAATACCAGCGCCCGGTATTGCTACCGTTGTTGTTTCCCGCAGCACCTACGCATGAAAGGCGTGGCTGCGAGCGGCCAGTTCCACGCACCGATCTTTCACGCACGCCGAGTCTCTCGTCGACGGCACTCTCAGCTCCTGCCTTCGGCCGACAATTACGTTCGACTTACTTGGGCCGGAACCTACTCATGCGCCGATTCAATCCTCTTTGTGCCTTACTAGTCCGGTGCGTCGTCGTGGCCGTTGTGCGTTGGATGTCGAATACCAGCGCCCGGTATTGCTACCGTTGTTGTTTCCCGCAGCACCTACGCATGAAAGGCGTGGCTGCGAGCGGCCAGTTCCACGCACCGATCTTTCACGCACGCCGAGTCTCTCGTCGACGGCACTCTCAGCTCCTGCCTTCGGCCGACAATTACGTTCGACTTACTTGGGCCGGAACCTACTCATGCGCCGATTCAATCCTCTTTGTGCCTTACTAGTCCGGTGCGTCGTCGTGGCCGTTGTGCGTTGGATGTCGAATACCAGCGCCCGGTATTGCTACCGTTGTTGTTTCCCGCAGCACCTACGCATGAAAGGCGTGGCTGCGAGCGGCCAGTTCCACGCACCGATCTTTCACGCACGCCGAGTCTCTCGTCGACGGCACTCTCAGCTCCTGCCTTCGGCCGACAATTACGTTCGACTTACTTGGGCCGGAACCTACTCATGCGCCGATTCAATCCTCTTTGTGCCTTACTAGTCCGGTGCGTCGTCGTGGCCGTTGTGCGTTGGATGTCGAATACCAGCGCCCGGTATTGCTACCGTTGTTGTTTCCCGCAGCACCTACGCATGAAAGGCGTGGCTGCGAGCGGCCAGTTCCACGCACCGATCTTTCACGCACGCCGAGTCTCTCGTCGACGGCACTCTCAGCTCCTGCCTTCGGCCGACAATTACGTTCGACTTACTTGGGCCGGAACCTACTCATGCGCCGATTCAATCCTCTTTGTGCCTTACTAGTCCGGTGCGTCGTCGTGGCCGTTGTGCGTTGGATGTCGAATACCAGCGCCCGGTATTGCTACCGTTGTTGTTTCCCGCAGCACCTACGCATGAAAGGCGTGGCTGCGAGCGGCCAGTTCCACGCACCGATCTTTCACGCACGCCGAGTCTCTCGTCGACGGCACTCTCAGCTCCTGCCTTCGGCCGACAATTACGTTCGACTTACTTGGGCCGGAACCTACTCATGCGCCGATTCAATCCTCTTTGTGCCTTACTAGTCCGGTGCGTCGTCGTGGCCGTTGTGCGTTGGATGTCGAATACCAGCGCCCGGTATTGCTACCGTTGTTGTTTCCCGCAGCACCTACGCATGAAAGGCGTGGCTGCGAGCGGCCAGTTCCACGCACCGATCTTTCACGCACGCCGAGTCTCTCGTCGACGGCACTCTCAGCTCCTGCCTTCGGCCGACAATTACGTTCGACTTACTTGGGCCGGAACCTACTCATGCGCCGATTCAATCCTCTTTGTGCCTTACTAGTCCGGTGCGTCGTCGTGGCCGTTGTGCGTTGGATGTCGAATACCAGCGCCCGGTATTGCTACCGTTGTTGTTTCCCGCAGCACCTACGCATGAAAGGCGTGGCTGCGAGCGGCCAGTTCCACGCACCGATCCGATGCGTCGTCGTGGCCGTTGTGCGTTGGATGTTGAATACCAGCGCCCGGTATTGCTACCGTTGTTGCCCGCTTCATCGCACTGAGGGCGCCCGGACACCGAGTTTTTTGACGACGACGACACTATCAGCTCCTGCATTCGGCCGAACATTTAAATCGACTTACTCGGCCGAACATTTAAATCGACTTACTTGTGCCGGAGCCTACCAGTGCCGAGTCGACCCTCGGTGTGCCCGCCCCGGATGTGCGTCGTGGCCGATACGGGCACCCTCATACGGAGCTGACGAGACGAGTGGGGGCACGTCCCTCCCTCGGAACCAAGCGAACCGGCCCGGCCGACCGGCACCTCAACTACCATACCCCCCCTATAATAGATAAAAAAATACAAACCCAAGTGACAGGAGCAGACACGGTTTGTCCCGTAAATCACACGGGGTTTCGGGCCAATCCGGCCATCTTTTTTCCATTTTTTTTGCATGGTCCATTAGTTTTGAGTATTTTAGCAAGGTTTGATCAATTAGAATTACATTTGGATGCATCTTTAATTGAAAACGACGATGTCCAAATTTTTTCCGCTGCTGGCCGCACTGTGCTGGCTGCCTTAGCCAAGTTGCTTGGGACAGTTGGGCTTGTTATTACAACATATGTCATTTTAGTTGGGCCATTCATTAACATATATTTGAAGCTATACAAGAAATAAATATGGCGTTTTGGCATGAGAACGATGTTAAACGACGTTGACAAAGGTCTAGCACACCGTCGTCGTCAGAAGTACTTGGATGGTTGGCCAGTAAACCTCTATAGGCTGATATTGCGGCACTTCTCGGCCAAGGCCGTGCCCACCGTTGCGACATTTCTCGGCCATGGCCCGCACCTCGCTGCGGCATTTCTCGGCCGAGTTCGCACCAAGTCCGCACAACGTTGCCAGGAAACCTCTGTGGAGTAATATTGCGGCATTTGTCGGCCATGTCCGCACCAAGTCCGCACATCGTTGCGGCATTTCTCGCCCATGTCCGCGCGCAGTCCGCACGACGTTGCGGCATTTCTCGGCCATGTCCGCGCACAGTCCGCACCTCGTTGCGGCATTTCTCGCCCATGTCCGCACCAAGTCCGCACATCGTTGCGGCATTTCTCGGCGATGTCCGCGCACAGTCCGCACCTCGTTGCGGCATTTCTCGCCATGTCCGCACAGTCCGCACATCGTTGCGGCATTTCACAGTCCGCACCTCGTTGCGGCATTTGTCCGCACGTCCGCACATCGTTGCGGCATTTCTCGCGCGCGTCCGCACGTTGCGGCTCGCAATCCGCACATCGTTGCGGCATTTCTCGGCCGTTCGTTGCGGCATTTCTCGGCCGTCCGCACATCGTTGCGGCAAATTCGTTGCGGCACAGTCCGCACATCGTTGCGGCATTTCTTCCGCATCGTTTCCGCAAGTCCGCACCGTTGCGGCATTTCTCGCCTCGTTGCGGCATTTGCCGCCAAGTCCGCACCTCGTTGCGGCATTTCTCGGCCACTCCGCACATCGTTGCGGCATTTCTCGGCCCGGGTCCGCACATCGTTGCGGCATTGTCCGCACATCGTTGCGGCATTTCTCGCCCACTTCCGCAACTCGTTGCGGCATGTCTCGGCCAAGTCCGCACCACGTTGCGGCATTTCTCGCCCGTGTCCGCACCACGTTGCGGCATTTCTCGGCCATGTCCGCACATCGTTGCGGCATTTGCCGCCCAAGTCCGCACCTCGTTGCGGCAT
>NC_044931.1:7016397-7018742 GCF_003576645.1 Ipomoea triloba | reverse complement strand
CAGTCCGCACGACGTTGCGGCATTTCTCGGCCATGTCCGCGCACAGTCCGCACCTCGTTGCGGCATTTCTCGCCCATGTCCGCACCAAGTCCGCACATCGTTGCGGCATTTCTCGGCCATGTCCGCGCACAGTCCGCACCTCGTTGCGGCATTTCTCGCCCGCGCACAGTCCGCACATCGTTGCGGCATTTCTCGCCCGTGTCCGCACCACGTTCAGTCCGCACGACGTTGCGGCATTTCTCGGCCAGTCCGCACGACGTTGCGGCATTTCTCGGCCATGTCCGCGCACAGTCCGCACCTCGTTGCGGCATTTCTCGCCCATGTCCGCACCAAGTCCGCACATCGTTGCGGCATTTCTCGGCGATGTCCGCGCACAGTCCGCACCTCGTTGCGGCATTTCTCGCCCATGTCCGCACACAGTCCGCACATCGTTGCGGCATTTCTCGCCCGTGTCCGCACCACGTTGCGGCATGTATCGGCCAAGTCCGCACCTCGTTGCGGCATTTCTCGGCCATCTCCGCACCAAGTCCGCACATCGTTGCGGCATTTCTCGGCCGTGTCCGCGCACAGTCCGCACATCGTTGCGGCATTTCTCGCCCATGTCCGCACATCGTTGCGGCATTTCTCGCCCACTTCCGCAACTCGTTGCGGCATGTCTCGCCCAAGTCCGCACCTCGTTGCGGCATTTCTCGGCCATGTCCGCACCAAGTCCGCACATCGTTGCGGCATTTGCCGCCCAAGTCCGCACATCGTTGCGGCATTTCTCGGCCGTGTCCGCACATCGTTGCGGCATTTCTCGCCCACTTCCGCAACTCGTTGCGGCATGTCTCGGCCAAGTCCGCACCACGTTGCGGCATTTCTCGCCCGTGTCCGCGCCACGTTGCGGCATTTCTCGGCCATGTCCGCACATCGTTGCGGCATTTGCCGCCCAAGTCCGCACCTCGTTGCGGCATTTCTCGGCCATCTCCGCACAAAGTCCGCACATCGTTGCGGCATTTCTCGGCCGTGTCCGCGCACAGTCCGCACATCGTTGCGGCATTTCTCGCCATGTCCGCACATCGTTGCGGCATTTCTCGCCCACTTCCGCAACTCGTTGCGGCATGTCTCGGCCAAGTCCGCACCACGTTGCGGCATTTCTCGGCCAAGTCCGCACATCGTTGCGGCATTTCCATGTCGCGCGCAGTCCGCACGCGTTGCGGCATTTCTCGCCATGTCCGCGCACAGTCCGCACCTCGTTGCGGCATTTCTCGCCCATGTCCGCACCAAGTCCGCACATCGTTGCGGCATTTCTCGGCGATGTCCGCGCACAGTCCGCACCTCGTTGCGGCATTTCTCGCCCATGTCCGCACACAGTCCGCACATCGTTGCGGCATTTCTCGCCCGTGTCCGCACCACGTTGCGGCATGTATCAGTCCGCACCTCGTTGCGGCATTTCTCGCGCACCAAGTCCGCACATCGTTGCGGCATTTCTCGGCCGCGCGCACAGTCCGCACATCGTTGCGGCATTCTCGCGCCCAGTCCGCACATCGTGCACCGACGGCCGCTCCGCCCGGGCTCGCGCCCAAGGTTTTGCAGCGACCGCCGCGCCCTCCTACTCATCGGGGCCTAGCTCTTGCCCCGACGGCCTGGTATAGGTCGCGCGCTTAAGCGCCATCCATTTTCGGGGCTAGTTGATTCGGCAGGTGAGTTGTTACACACTCCTTAGCGGATTTCGACTTCCATGACCACCGTCCTGCTGTCTTAATCGACCAACACCCTTTGTGGGATCTAGGTTAGCGCGCAGTTGGGCNAAGTCCGCACATCGTTGCGGCATTTCTCGGCCGTGTCCGCGCACAGTCCGCACATCGTTGCGGCATTTCTCGCCCATGTCCGCACATCGTTGCGGCATTTCTCGCCCACTTCCGCAACTCATTTTCGGGGCTAGTTGATTCGGCAGGTGAGTTGTTACACACTCCTTAGCGGATTTCGACTTCCATGACCACCGTCCTGCTGTCTTAATCGACCAAGTCCGCACATCGTTGCGGCATTTCTCGGCCGTGTCCGCGCACAGTCCGCACATCGTTGCGGCATTTCTCGCCCATGTCCGCACATCGTTGCGGCATTTCTCGCCCACCTCCGCAACTCATTGCGGCATGTATCGGCCAAGTCCGCACCACGTTGCGGCATTTCTCGGCCAAGCCCGCACATCGTTGCGGCATTTCTCGCCCAAGTCCGCACCTCGTTGCGGCATTTCTCGGCCATGTCCGCACCAAGTCCGCCCATCGTTGCGGCATTTCTCGGCCAAGTCCGCACCTCGTTGCGGCATTTCTCGGCCAAGTCCGCACCTCGTTGCGGCATTTCTCGCC
>NC_044931.1:7007459-7008309 GCF_003576645.1 Ipomoea triloba | reverse complement strand
GTTCACCATCTTTCGGGTCCCGACAGGTATGCTCGCACTCGAACCCTTCTCAGAAGATCAAGGTCGGTCGGCGGTGCACCCCCTAAAAGGGATCCCACCAATCAGCTTCCTTGCGCCTTACGGGTTTACTCGCCCGTTGACTCGCACACATGTCAGACTCCTTGGTCCGTGTTTCAAGACGGGTCGAATGGAGAGCCCACAGGCCAGCGACCGCGTAGCCCAAGTCCGTCGCAATACGGACTTACCAAGGCTGCCCGCAAACTTCGGCCACGAACCTAGTCCGCACCATGGTCCGAGTTGCGCACCATCTCAGGCGCCCGTTCGAGCCAAAAGATGAGACTTAGCCCGGAAAACACATTTCCAAGCATAAATCATGGTTTTCTAGCCAAACCAAGGCTAAAAACCAAGGCTCAATTTTAGGGGTCTAACANCTTGAAGGGGTTGACGTCCTCGTCAACATCATAGCACACCCGCTAAACCCTTAGCACTACCGGCTAACCCATACATTAGTTCCTATAAAAGAAAACTAACCCAACCCATTACAAAGGTTCACTGTTTACATCGGATTACAACTTAAAACGAAAGCAAAGTTTACAATAAAGCGAAAATAAACAGCCACAGCCGCATGCTGCCCACACACCAAGCAGTGTGTTTTGCCCGAATCCGCACTGCACCAGTTCATCCCAACTAGCCAGCCACACGCACCACGTAAGTATCCCACGTTCCAGGTACATGTCCACAAAACAGCTTCGGTTCAAGCCATCTGCCATCAGTCAAGGCCCGTCCGCCAGCCTTGCCCCCGCGCTGGGTCCGCACCCACTCCCAGCACCGTGCTGCCCATCACCTACAG
>NC_044931.1:7000595-7001263 GCF_003576645.1 Ipomoea triloba | reverse complement strand
GCCCGCACATCGTTGCGGCATTTCTCGCCCAAGTCCGCACCTCGTTGCGGCATTTCTCGGCCATGTCCGCACCAAGTCCGCCCATCGTTGCGGCATTTCTCGGCCAAGTCCGCACCTCGTTGCGGCATTTCTCGGCCAAGTCCGCACCTCGTTGCGGCATTTCTCGGCCAAGTCCGCACCTCGTTGCGGCATTTCTCGGCCAAGTCCGCACCTCGTTGCGGCATTTCTCGCCCACCTCCGCAACTCGTTACGGCATGTATCGGCCAAGTCCGCACATCGTTGCGGTATTTCTCGCCCAAGTCCGCACCTCGTTGCGGCATTTCTCGGCCAAGTCCGCACCTCGTTGCGGCATTTCTCGCCCACCTCCGCAACTCGTTACGGCATGTATCGGCCAAGTCCGCACATCGTTGCGGCATTTCTCGCCCACTTCCGCAACTCGTTGCGGCATGTCTCGGCCAAGTCCGCACCACGTTGCGGCATTTCTCGCCCGTTTCCGCACCACGTTGCGGCATTTCTCGGCCATGTCCGCACATCGTTGCGGCATTTGCCGCCCAAGTCCGCACCTCGTTGCGGCATTTCTCGGCCATCTCCGCACAAAGTCCGCACATCGTTGCGGCATTTCTCGCCCACCTCCGCAACTCATTGCGGCATGTATCGGCCAAGTCCGC
>NC_044931.1:6999002-6999595 GCF_003576645.1 Ipomoea triloba | reverse complement strand
AAAAAAAAAATCTCTACCCAAATCTATATTGCTGCCTGCTTGAACTTTGAAGATCTCATATTTGATGTTTATAGGCGTTTTCATGTGCTGGTATGCCATGTTTATGATGCTTTGTAACACTGATTCAGTAGTATTAACAATGATTAATGTAACACTGGATTCAGTAATGTCTACAGGTATTGACAAACAATAGAGTACTAAGTCAGACTAACAATGTTATTGTCTATCTATGCTTTTTGGTTCTGTTTTGCTCTGTTACTCCTTAGAGCACAGCAGCCAACAGAGTAGACAACGACAACAACAACGAGGATGCTGGCGTTGATAATCGCCAGTTTCTTCCACTCTTTCTGGATGTTATACAGCACTGCCTTCTTGCATGATTCGCAGTCGAAACACAGCTGTGTCTGAACGTTGCTCCATTTCTTGCACTCTGGATCCTCCTCTTCCGGTCGCCCCCCTTTCGGCGGCCTTGTCCAGTAGGTTGCGTTGTCAGATTTGAACCCACAATCTATTGGAGGCTTGCAACAACCCCACTGCCAAAAAGAAAAAATAATAGTAAAAATTTGATCTATTTTTCATTATGTTTAAAAAAA
>NC_044931.1:6996559-6998002 GCF_003576645.1 Ipomoea triloba | reverse complement strand
TAACCGATGACCACGTGGCTAGCATTTATGTCCAAAGATAGCCGTTCCACCTCATATATCCGTTGAGCTTATCAAATTCACCTTTCGAAGGTGAATGGTCTTCCTCATGAGTTTAAGGATCTTCCCCCTGAGTGATTGATCCCTAAACCTCCTTATTCTTCCGTCTTGATCTGGTTAAGGATCTTCCCCCTGAGTGATTGATCCCTAACCCTCCTTATTCCTCCATCTTGATCTGGTTAGGGATCTTCCCTTTGATCCCTAACCCTCCTTATTCCTCCTTTCAGAGATATCAGTTTGTTATCTTTCGAAGTGACCTCTCGAACTACCCTTCTTCGAGACATAATGTATGTAGACAAACTGATCGGGTGACCTCTCGAACTACCTTTCGAACACAGATTGCGAGAGAAACAAGTTTGATTCATTTAAAAGATATCACTTGGAACATATCCTTAAGTTCATTTAGTGATTTCCAGTCATTTAGTGATTTCCAGATACATTACATATGAATCAATATCCTATTAAATTCCCTAGAAACTTTTGTTTGGCCTTGGTCAGCCTAATAGGAATCTAGCCATCTAAAGTCCTATTTGTCTAATAACAGAACTAGGGGTGGCTATTCCCTTTTCTTGTTCTTCTCTCCGGAGCTGCTTACTGTAGTTGGGAGTGACCATCTTCATCGCTAATCCTCTTAATGTCTTTGGATTAGGTATGATCATCCCTTTGGCTGCTGCAGACCTCAGAAAGTCCCATCTGGTCTTCCTCTCCGTTTCCCTTGGTTCTCCATTTGGTTGAGGAAGGCCCTTTTCCAGAATGTGCAGCAGTAGGAGTCCCTCTTGTGCAGGACTCTTCTCCCGATTCCAGTATCCCATCGTTGTGGATCTCCTCGTATTTGGGGATCCATTCACCTTGGATGGGAATAGGATACTTGCTTGGATTATCAGGAAGCTCCGTAATCTGTTCACCCTTCGTTGATTCTGGATAGTTTTCTCCTTGAAAATCTTTGGACTTGACTGCCGGTTTCTTTCCTCTATAAAAGAATGGAACATCATCTTTTCCTTTCTTTTTCTCCATGGGAAGTTGATGGTATGAACTTCTGAAAGAAACCCTCTTATTTATAGCCCAATAGGGTTACCACTGTTGAGTCACGGGATGCAATATGAATGACCATTCAATGCTTGTGTAACTCCAAAGCTGCCATAAAATTGATGAAACCGCCCCTCACATGCGAAACAGTTCATGGCACTAAATGCAAGAAGATAAGATTTGACCATTCAACCCAACTCTATCATTCCCAATTCTAACCTTAGTTGAGAGAATCTATTTTCACATAACGCTTTTGTGAAAACATCTGCTAGTTGCTCCTCCGTTGCAACATATTCCAAAGTGATGTCCTTTTTCTCAACGTGGTCTCGGATGAAGTGATACTTAATATCAATATGCTTT
>NC_044931.1:6995008-6995559 GCF_003576645.1 Ipomoea triloba | reverse complement strand
ACTTCGGACTCCCAGTTCCTCAGTCGGTTGGGGCATTTTAAACAAACACTTAGTCTACCACTTCTCCCCGGCCTCGTAATCACGGACCAAGGGTGGGTATGTGGCCGATTAGGACTCTGATAGGCCCGATATCTCGCAACCATTACTTCCCCTAACTTTACTACCTATCGTGGTCGTAAATTGAAGAAAATCAAGATAAACATCAACCCCAGAAGATTTGTCATTTTTTGCCATGTATTGGAAGTCTTTTGATCTCCTTGAGATTTATGTATATTAGTGGTGTTATAGTTTTGATGTTTTAGTTTTAGTGGGAGGTGTGGATAGTGAGAAAACGGAGAAGATGATACCCGAGTGAAAATTGGAACCGAATCAAGCGTGTGACATTTATGATGTTAAGAGACAAGAGTTACAAGATTCACTCAAAGCAAAAGAAATCATGATGAAGAGGTTTGAGAAAAGTAAAACAAAACTAATCAATTAAAGAACGAAAGGAGATGGATGGCCTATCTAGGTCTCATGTTTAATACTACTACATGGTGTTCTAGGCAATG
>NC_044931.1:6993366-6994008 GCF_003576645.1 Ipomoea triloba | reverse complement strand
TCTAACTCTTTTCTTAAGCTAGGCCTGTGGAACTCCATTAAAATATGATATTCATGGCATAAATACCAAAATATCCAATTTAACTCTTCTGGCCAATTTTGAACTTGAGCAATAAAGATTTGAGCAAATGGATATTTAGGGTGAATACCATATGGTTGTAGCATATGACCTCCATAGTATCTGAACAATCTGACTTCCCAATCTGTTCTTCTTTCTTCAAGGTATTCATGGCTCCATGGGAACTGGTTGACATCAATGTCTGGTGGAAAATCTGCATTTGATGAAGTGCTCTGGCTGGAACTTCCTTCATTGAACATATAGACTTCATAGTTCTTGGACTGGAACTGGAGTTGAGGAACTTGCTGTGGTCTGGATAAAAAGTCTGCAACCACATTCTTCTTTCCTGGAATATGGCGAACATCATAGTTGTATCTAGAAAACCATTGTTGCCATCTTAGAGCTTGAGCTTGTGGAATTTCTTTCCTCTTGAACTGCAACATTTTTGGAAAAGCTGACATGTCTAACTCAATAAGAAACTTATAACTGATCAAATGAAAATTAAATTTTTTAATTCCATTTTTCACGGCTAAAATCTCTTTATAAGTGGAGTGGTAATGAAGTTCTGCATCTTTGAATCTACCA
>NC_044931.1:6991320-6992366 GCF_003576645.1 Ipomoea triloba | reverse complement strand
GCAGACAGACTGCCGGACTCATAAGGATCCGAAGATCGAAATGAGACTTAGGTTATCTCAACCTAACTCACTCAAAGGCAGGCAGACTTCCGGACTCATAAGGATCCGAAGATTGAAATGAGACTTAGGTTATCTCAACCTAACTCACTCAAAGGCATGCAGACTGCTGGACACATAAGGATCCGAAGATCGAAATGAGACTTAGGTTATCTCAACCTAACTCACTCAAAGGCAGGCAGACTGCCGGACTCATAAGGATCCGAAGATCGAAGTGAGACTTAGGTTATCTCAACCTAACTCACTCAAAGACAGACAGACTACCGGACTCATAATGATCCGCAGATCGAAATGAGAGTTAAGTTATCTCAACCTAACTCACTCAAAGGCAGGCAGACTGCCGAACTCATAAGGATCCGAAGATCGAAATGAGACTTAGGTTATCTCAATCTAACTCACTCAAAGGCAGACAGACTGCCGGACACATAAGGATCTGAAGATCGAAATGAGACTTAGGTTATCTCAACCTAACTCACCCAAAGGCAGACAGACTGCCGGACTCATAAGGATCCGAAGATCGAAATGAGACTTAGGTTATCTCAACCTAACTCATTCAAAGGCAGACAGACTGCTGGACTCATAAGGATCCGAAGATCGAAATGAGACTTAGGTTATCTCAACCTAACTCACTCAAAGGCAGACAGACTGCCGGACTCATAAGGATCCGAAGATCGAAATGAGACTTAGGTTATCTCAACCTAACTCACTCAAAGGCAGACAGACTGCCGGACTCATAAGGATCCGAATATCGAAATGAGACTTAGGTTATCTCAACCTAATTCACTCAAAGGCAGGCAGACTGCCGGACTCATAAGGATCCGAGGATCGAAATGAGACTTAGGTTATCTCAACCTAACTCACTCAAAGGCAGACAGACTGCCGGACTTATAACGATCCGAAGATCGAAATGAGACTTAGGTTATCTCAACCTAACTCACTCAAAGGCAGGTAGACTGCCAGACTCATAAGGATCCGAAGATTGAAATGAG
>NC_044931.1:6988810-6990320 GCF_003576645.1 Ipomoea triloba | reverse complement strand
CATGAGTTGATCTTAGAAAATCGTTTTCCATCAGATTAGGGTTTTAAAAATCGAAAAAGCGAATATTTTTGATTTCGGAACTGCCAATTTCGCAATTAATCCCATAATTCGAAAAAATTCCGAAAAATCAACAAAAATTCCAAAAATTTCGACAATGCAAAAACAATAATAATCATGCTAATTCATGCTTTGAATACATAAGGCTCATGATACCACTGTAGGGGAATACAGTTAAACATAATAACATGTGCGGAACAATCCCCAAAGCCAGGAAACATGTATAAAGCACAGATTAAGCAAACTTACATTCGAAGCGTGTTTTCCACAATAATCTGTCAACGAACACGAACAAAGAACTCCACTTGTCGTTCCTCTACTTGGTTCACCGACACGATCAGATCCGTCTTGATAATCGTAGCTTAGACAATTGATCAAGATACTTTGCTTTTGGGAAGAACTCACTTTGGAGGCACAGAGAGAATTAGGGTTCTCTGTGTCTCTAGGGTTTGAGTAATATGAATTGTGTGTATGTTGGAAACTAGGTTGTAAGGTTATATCATTAACCTTACTAACCGACCAAGCAAGAAGCAAGGCCGGCTAGCAAGCCGTGCGAGCCAAGCAACACGGACACACGCCCGCGCCCAGCGACACACTGCAGGCCGAAGCCCACAGCGCGCGCGCCGAGCAGCTGGGCCGTGGGCCTTGCTCGCTCGNCACACGGACACGCACAGCGAGCTGGGCCGTGGGCCGCGCTGCTGCTGCTGTGTCGTGGTCTTGGCCCGCGCGCGCACACAGCTGCTCGGCCATGGGCCAGCGCTGTTGTGTCGCCTTGCTTGCTTGCCTAGCGCGCGCGCCCATGGGCCTTGAGTGCTTCGTGCACTCGGCTCGTGGGCCGCTCCTCGTATCCGCGTTTAATATATTTCCGATATATTATTTATCGTTTCGTATACGACGAATCACCGTCGTACGATACGATTTATTCGTTTCGCCTAGCTTACGAATATTCGCGATACGATATACGATTCCGATGCAAGGTCGTATCGTATAATACGTTTNGTTGGGCCTTGCACGCTTACGTGCTTGGCTCGACGGGCCGGCAACTCCGATGCCCTTCGTATTCGCGATTTAATATATTTCCGATATATTATTTATCGTTTCGTATACGACGAATCACCGTCGTACGATACGATTTATTCGTGTCGCCCAGCTTACGAATATTCGCGATACGATATACGATTCCGACAAAGGTCGTATCGTATAATACGTTTCCAACTAATTCCCGAAAAGCTATTAAATGAATTTCCGATTCATTTAATCCGGTGATCTGTTACGTGTCATTGGTGTGACCTTGTAGGTTCAGTCANGATATACGATTCCGATGCAAGGTCGTATCGTATAATACGTTTTCCAACTAATTCCCGAAAAGCTATTAAATGAATTTCCGATTCATTTAATCCGGTGATCTGTTACGTGTCATTGGTGTGACCTTGTAGGTTCAGTCAAGAGTAAG
>NC_044931.1:6988573-6988775 GCF_003576645.1 Ipomoea triloba | reverse complement strand
TCGCCTAGCTTACGAATATTCGCGATACGATATACGATTCCGATGCAAGGTCGTATCGTATAATACGTTTCCAACTTAAATCCCGAAAAGCTATTAAATGAATTTCCGATTCATTTAATCCGGTGATCTGTTACGTGTCATTGGTGTGACCTTGTAGGTTCAGTCAAGAGTAAGTTGTGAGTTCAATATCCATTAGAACTCA
>NC_044931.1:6984410-6988531 GCF_003576645.1 Ipomoea triloba | reverse complement strand
AAAAGCTATTAAATGAATTTCCGATTCATTTAATCCGGTGATCTGTTACGTGTCATTGGTGTGACCTTGTAGGTTCAGTCAAGAGTAAGTTGTGAGTTCAATATCCATTAGAACTCACTGATCGGAAGCATTGCTCCAGCTAGCTGTTCCGATCACTTGATCTCACTGAATTAATTGTTCGCAATTAATCTGAACCTTGGTATTAGACTTAATGCACCTTGGGTGAAGGACATATTTCCTTCAATCTCCCACTTGTCATTCAGACAAGTGTGCATCCACATTCCTTTGTCACTTAGTGTTACTTACTGAACATAAGGTAAGATCCAAGCCATCCTTATTAGGTCCAGAAGTGTTTCTCGGATTACAGAGTTCAACTGTCAAACTTTTGCAGAAGGTTAAGCCTAACCATTCTGAGCACGGCCATGCATTTTACAGTATCTAACTCTCCGAGAGGCCTTGTTACACAACAACACCATATCCTATCAAAGATAGGAGGACAATCCATTCTTGCAATCTATGAACACTCACTTTGATTCATAGTACGCCCAATAACTGCTTTTATAGCCTCCTTTTACGGTGCGACGTTTAGCTAGTATCAAAGCGAACTAATTCTCAAACGAGCAGACATAATCGCTCATGTTCTGAGGAACGGTTTCTAATCACCATTAATGAGAACTACCTATGACATGACTTTAATCTCTTAAAGTGTTCTCATGGTCAATCCGATACAAGATCCAATAAGTATCTATGCAAAAGATTCTGACATCCAGTCACTCTAGTTCAAGAAACAGAACTAAGTAATCTACTTGCAATCTAATCTTCATTAGTCATTGGTCGTCCACCTTTCAATGACCTGGATTAGGGATCCTTTGTGACTTCAATATTCAAGTTCACTTATGGGTGTTTCTTTGTCAAAGAATCCATCTTGACATCCCATTTGAATGATTTGAATCACATGGACTTATCATTTAATTCTAAACCACAATTAAATGAATATGAAATAATAAATTTCATAAATATGAAATGGTTAAACCAATTGTTTTAAACATAGATCTAACAGATGTTCTAAAACAATACTTAGAAAATCAAAGCCATTCTCCAACATGCTTGATTCCCATGGTTGCTACATGTGCGTTGTGTTTCACTTGTGGCAACGGTTTAGTCAATGGATCCGCGACGTTGTCGTCAGTTCCAACCTTGCAAATCTCGATTTCCTTTCTTTCAACGATCTCTCGAAGTATATGAAATCGCCGCAGTACGTGCTTGGACTTCTGGTGGCTCCTAGGCTCCTTTGCCTGGGCAATGGCTCCGCTATTGTCGCAATACAAAGCCACTGGTCCTTTAATGGAGGGGACAACACCAAGTTCTTCGATGAACTTCCGAATCCAAACAGCTTCCTTTGCTGCTTCTGAGGCAGCAATGTACTCGGCTTCAGTTGTAGAATCCGCAATAGTGCTTTGCTTAGCACTTTTCCAGCTTACTGCTCCGCCGTTGAGGCAGAACACAAACCCAGACTGTGATCTGAAATCATCTCTGTCGGTTTGAAAGCTTGCGTCCGTATAGCCCTTAACAATCAACTCATCTGTACCACCATAAACCAGAAACTGATCCTTAGTCCTTTTCAGGTACTTTAGGATGTTCTTGGCAGCAGTCCAATGCGCCTCACCTGGTTCTGACTGGTACCTGCTCGTTGCACTGAGTGCGAACGAAACATCCGGCCTTGTACAAATCATAGCATACATGATGGATCCAATAGCCGAAGCGTATGGAATTCCACTCATCTTTCTACGCTCATCAGATGTTTTGGGACACTGATTCTTGCTTAGATATGTGCCATGTGACATGGGTAGATGGCCTCTCTTGGCTTCCATCATATTGAACCTAGCTAGCACTTTGTCAATGTAAGTGCTTTGGCTTAGTCCAATCATCCTCTTAGATCTATCCCTATAGATCTTGATGCCCAATATGTACTGTGCCTCTCCTAAGTCCTTCATTGAGAAACACTTCCCGAGCCAAGTCTTTACAGACTCCAACATAGGAATGTCGTTTCCAATAAGCAGTATGTCGTCAACATACAAGACTAGGAATGCAATTTTACTCCCACTGACCTTCTTGTATACACAAGATTCGTCCTGATTCTTGATGAAGCCAAACTTATTGACTGCTTCATCAAATCGTTTATTCCAACTCCTTGATGCCTGCTTTAGTCCGTAGATGGACTTCTTAAGCTTGCATACCTTTCCTTGGTTCTTTTGATCGACAAAACCCTCCGGCTGTGTCATGAACACAGTCTCTTCAAGAACACCGTTCAAGAAGGCAGTTTTGACATCCATTTGCCATATTTCATAGTCATGAAAAGCGGCAATCGCAAGGATTATCCGAATAGACTTAAGCATCGCGACTGGAGAAAAGGTTTCATCGTAGTCAACGCCGTGAACTTGCCTGTAACCTTTTGCTACCAATCTAGCCTTGTATATGTATACAATTCCATCTTTGTCTTTCTTCAATTTGAAGACCCATTTGCATCCGATAGGTGTGAACCCATCCGGCAAATCAACCAAATCCCAGACTTGATTTTCAGACATGGAGTCTATTTCAGATTGCATGGCCTCTAACCATTTAGTGGAGCTTGGGCTCGTCATAGCTTGCTTGTAAGTCATAGGTTCATCACTATCTAATATGAGAACGTCTAAGTTTTCAGTCAAGAGGACGCCTGTCCATCTGTCCGGCTGAACCTTAGTTCTATTTGACTTACGAGGGGCAACAACGTTTTGAGGAACTACTCCCACTGGCTCTTCTAAAGACCTTGGAGGTTCATCAACCTGAACTGCTTCTAAAGAGTTCTGAGTTCGTTGTTCGTCTCGAATCTCTTCGAGGTCTATTATTCTCCCACTTGTCAATTTGGAAATATGATTTCTTTCCAAAAAGACACCGTCACGAGCAACGAATACCTTGTTGTCTGACTTGTTGTAGAAGTAATACCCCATAGTTTCTTTTGGATACCCAACGAAGAAACATTTGTCAGATTTAGGTTGTAGCTTGTCCGAAATTAATCGCTTGACATATGCTTCGCAACCCCAAATCTTCAGAAAAGACAACTTTGGAAGTTTCCCAGTCCATAATTCGTATGGAGTCTTTTCAACAGCTTTTGACGGAGCACGATTCAGTGTGAGTGCTGCAGTTTGCAACGCATGTCCCCAGAACTGTAAAGGAAGTTCGGCCTGACCCATCATTGACCTGACCATATCGAGTAAGGTCCTATTTCTCCGTTCCGACACTCCATTCCATTGAGGTGTCCCCGGAGCAGTCAATTCAGAAAGAATACCGCATTCTTTTAGATGGTCATCAAACTCGTGGCTAAGATATTCACCTCCTCGATCCGATCTTAGAGCTTTGATTTTCTTGCCATGTTGATTCTCTACTTCATTTTGAAATTCTCGGAATTTCTCAAACGATTCAGACTTGTGCTTCATTAAGTAAATATAGCCATATCTACTGAAGTCGTCCGTAAACGTTATGAAATAGCTGAACTCACCTCTAGCTTTCGTACTCATAGGCCCACATACGTCCGTATGTATTAGCCCTAGTAGTTCGCTTGCTCTTTCTCCCACCTTTGAGAAAGGTTGCTTTGTCATTTTGCCAAGTAAACAAGATTCGCATTGATCAATCTTCTCTAAGTCGAATGATTCTAGAATTCCTTTCCGTTGAAGTAATTCCATGCGCTTTATGTTTATATGGCCTAATCGACAATGCCACAGAAATGTGAGATCCGAATCACCAGTTTTAGCCTTTTTGGTATTTATGTTATAAATGTGTTTGCTCGTATCTAGCACATAAAGACCGTTTTCTTGTTGTGCTGAACCATAAAACATTCCATTCAAAGCAAAAGAACAACTATTGTCTTTAAATTGAAAACTAAAACCTTTAGAATCCAAACTTGAAACGGAAATGATGTTTCTGGTGATACTAGGAACATAGTAACAGTTTTCTAGTTCCAAAACAAACCCACTAGGCAAAGAAATAAAATAAGATCCTACGGCTAATGCAGCAATCCGTGCTCCATTTCCCACGCGTAGATCCATCTCGCCTTTATCAAGCTTTCTACTTCTCCTTAGTCCCTG
>NC_044931.1:6981845-6983410 GCF_003576645.1 Ipomoea triloba | reverse complement strand
AAGGGTAGTTCGAGAGGTCACTTCGAAAGGTAACAAACTGATATCTCTGAAAGGAGGAATAAGGAGGGTTAGGGATCAAAGGGAAGATCCCTAACCAAACCAAGATGGAGGAATAAGGAGGGTTAGGGATCAATCACTCAGGGGGAAGATCCTTAACCAGATCAAGACGGAAGAATAAGGAGGTTTAGGGATCAATCACTCAGGGGGAAGATCCTTAAACTCATGAGGAAGATCATTCACCTTCGAAAGGTGAATTTGATAAGCTCAACGGATATATGAGGTGGAACGGCTATCTTTGGACATAAATGCTAGCCACGTGGTCATCGGTTACTGACGGTTTTTCGCACTTAAGGGCATTATCTTGATTAGTGGGAGCATGCTTATTTTAAAATATCAATACTCCACTGTCTCAAAGCTTAAACCGTTCTATACTTTACCGAAATACCCTTACCAAAATACCTTATAAGCTGACCGTTATCAGGGGTATTTCTGACTTCTCACATCTTTTAAATCAACCGGGATTCTTCCACGGGTCAAACTCTCAACCCTACCCATATATCCAACCNAAAATACCTTATAAGCTGACCGTTATCAGGGGTATTTCTGACTTCTCACATCTTTTAAATCAACCGGGATCCTTCCACGGGTCAAACTCTCAACCCTACCCATATATCCAACCCGAATCCGCCTAATATAAAAGCAAAATCCTTCTTCTTTACCCGGATTCAAACTCAAAATCATATACCCAAAATCCCCAAATCCTTAGACGCTGTACACATTCCCTCCAAAACACACAAACTTTCTTCAATGGCGTCTGAATCATCATCTTCTTCATCTTCATCTTCATCCTCCAGTGCATACCAGAGAGAGCTAGACCACATACGCTCTCAGATTAAACAAGTCAAGGCGGGAAGCATCCTTGACAAAGATGGCTTCATCACCCACTCGCCAAATCCAACAATGGCGGAGAGAGTCTTGAAGAAATTTGAGAAGGCAGGACTAATGCGGTACATGACGCATGACTACCGAACCATTCATGACCTCGACTACACAGAATGGTTCGCTCATGCCAAGGTCACGAAGGGCAAGATTGAAAGCCGCTTCAACGAAATAGACATAACAATCTCTGTGGGTGATTTACGAGCAGCATTCGACTTTGCTACGTCGGAGGAGGCAGTCAAGCACCTATCGGACTACAACATGGATAAGCAGGAGTTTTGGGACAAAATCCGATTGGAGACTGCACCACCCAGAGCATCCTCTGCCCTCCGCAGATTTCATTTGAAGGAGAGGTTTGCCCTAGCCGCCGAGCTCATCATAAAATTCATCCTCGGCAAGGTGTCCGGAACAGACGAAGTCAATCTGGACACTCTGAAAATCCTCCACGCCATCTGGAACAACAACAAGTTGGACTGGGCTCACATCATCTTCGACTGCCTCAAACATCAAGTGCAGAGCTCAGTTTCCTACTCCGACCTGACAATCTACAAAAAGGTTGGTTTTGGTTTTGTTGTTCAATTTCTATTGAGACTGAAGGGCTTCGAACTGAGGGAAGGGCGAGAGGT
>NC_044931.1:6980197-6980845 GCF_003576645.1 Ipomoea triloba | reverse complement strand
GTAAGGAAAACCACTGCAAAGGGTAAAGGAGATGACCAAAGCATGAAAAGACCAAAAATACCCCTGTTTTGGACGACCATTTGACAAAAATTTTAACGGTGGACTAAAAATGGCAAGGACTAAATAAGACTGGCCGTAATGTGGCAAAAATTAATAAAGTGGACTAAAATTGGCAATGCCCCAATAACAGTAGGACCAAAAATGGAAATGCCTCTTTTTTAATATTATTATACATATTTTTATATTTTAAATACAACTCTACTCATTTTTTAAAATATCAACCAAACACACCAATACATTTTTCAGAAGTCATTTTCATGCTTTCTACTAAAGGAAGACTTGGACTTGCACTTAATTATACTGATAATTGTCAAACAAATTTACCGGGAACAAAACAAGGTTGCGAATGAATTGGCAAAACATGCAAATTACAATAGCAATGCATGGAGTGAGTGGCAGGACATTCCCCCGAACGTCTACTAGAGTACCCAAAATGATCGAGCTGGTGTCCCCTATGTGAGGAGGGTCCCTATATGAGAAGCTACTAAGTCTGTGTTTGGGTTCTCCCCTCGTATTTGATCTAAAAATAATAAACACAACATTTACATTGTACCTCAACAAAATGACACTTTGATTCTACCATGAATT
>NC_044931.1:6978671-6979197 GCF_003576645.1 Ipomoea triloba | reverse complement strand
TGTGCCCTTTTGATTTTATTTAGTTATCCTTTATGTTGTTATAATAACTTGGGTATGCTTTATTCAATCGGTTGGAGGTCTACGCGCAAATGAGGGGGGTCAATTAAATGTTGGGGCCCTGGTAAGTTACATGTTAATATTCACTATTTTGGTGTGCCTCTTCGTTCTGGGATGTGTGCATTGTTGGTACTTGTACGTTGTTTTGTTAGGGATTTGTATTATTTCTTTGTAATTGGTGTTTGTTTCGTATATGCATGCGAAGACTGAAACGTTTGGTGGGCGTTGTTCCTGTAGTTGCTGGAGTATGGGGAGTGGTTGGTGGGCCCTTCACGGTAGGGTGTTAGTTTAAGTGACATTGTAGATGGTCGGTCGTTCGTTACACCCACGGAGGTTATTTATTTTTTTTATGTTTGATCGTCATTTTCCCTTTTGGCATTATTCATCTACAATAGCCTTGTTTTAATTTAATGCTCTTGTGGGTTTCTAGCAGGTTGTTCCTCGTGTGGGTTCCACATTTGTTTGTCTT
>NC_044931.1:6976827-6977671 GCF_003576645.1 Ipomoea triloba | reverse complement strand
ATTGCGGGTGTCTTAGCAACCGATTTACCATGTCTTCAAACCCAAATTCCCTTAGCACACTCGAATCAAAGTATTTCCCACCAATTAAATTTTTTGAATTTTACACATCCACAAGAGCCAATTGTTCATGAGTTAAGCATTGGAGGACCCTTGTTCCTCCTGCATTTGGTTCAACTTGTGGTGGTGGAGGTGGTGGTTCTGTTCTTGCCATTGTTCGGCTTGTGCTTGCTTCCTCATAATTCATTTTCAAAGCTTGCTCTTTGGTTATTCCCATTTCCTAAAAAAAGCGGTAAAATGCATGAAAAATAAGGAAACGTAAGTCTGAACTCCACGCATAGGGAACCTATTGTTTTAGTAGGACACATCTCAAGCAAGAAACTCATAGGTAACCGGAATATATGTCGGTCCTCTCCATTCGAATACTTTGCTCCATTGCGGATGTCTTGGCAACCGATTTACCATGTCTACAAACCCAAATTCCCTTAGCACACTCGGATCAAAGTATTTCCCTCCAATTAAATTCCCTGACTTTTACACATCAACAAGAGCCAATTGTTCATGAGTTAAGCATTGGAGGACCCTTGTTCCTCCTGCATTTGGTTCAACTTGTGGTGGTGGAGGGGGTGGTTCTGTTCTTGCCATTGTTCGGCTTGTGCTTTCTTCCTCATAATTCCTTTTCAAGGCTTGCTCTTTAGTTCTTCCCATTTCATAAAAAAAGCGGTAAAATGCATGAAGAATAAGGAAACGTAAGTCTGAACTCCACGCATAGGGAACCTATTGTTTTAGTAGGACACATCTCAAGCAAGAAACTCATAGGTAACCGGAATATATGTCGGTCCTCTCC
>NC_044931.1:6972791-6976586 GCF_003576645.1 Ipomoea triloba | reverse complement strand
TAAAAAAAGCGGTAAAATGCATGAAAAATAAGGAAACGTAAGTCTGAACTCCACGCATAGGGAACCTATTGTTTTAGTAGGACACATCTCAAGCAAGAAACTCATAGGTAACCGGAATATATGTCGGTCCTCTCCATTCGAATACTTTGCTCCATTGCGGATGTCTTGGCAACCGATTTACCATGTCTACAAACCGAAATTACCTTAGCACACTCGGATCAAAGTATTTCTCTCCAATTAAATTCCCTGACTTTTACACATCAACAAGAGCCAATTGTTCATGAGTTAAGCCTCGGAGGACCCTTGTTCCTTTTGCATTTGATTCAACTTGTGGTGGTGGAGGTGGTGGTTCTGCTCTTGCCATTGTTCGGCTTGTGCTTTCTTCCTCATAATTCCTTTTCAAGGCTTGCTCTTTGGTTCTTCCCATTTCCTAAAAAAAGCGGTAAAATGCATGAAAAATAAGGAAACGTAAGTCTGAACTCCACGCATAGGGAACCTATTGTTTTAGTAGGACACATCTCAAGCAAGAAACTCATAGGTAACCGGAATATATGTCGGTCCTCTCCATTCGAATACTTTGCTCCATTGCGGGTGTCTTAGCAACCGATTTACCATGTCTTCAAACCCTAATTCCCTTAGCACACTCGGATCAAAGTATTTCCCACCAATTAAATTTTTTGACTTTTACACATCCACAAGAGCCAATTGTTCATGAGTTAAGCATTGGAGGACCCTTGTTCCTCCTGCATTTGGTTCAACTTGTGGTGGTGGAGGTGGTGGTTCTGTTCTTGCCATTGTTCGACTTGTGCTTGCTTCCTCATAATTCCTTTTCAAAGCTTGCTCTTTGGTTATTCCCATTTCCTAAAAAAAGCGGTAAAATGCATGAAAAATAAGGAAACGTAAGTCTGAACTCCACGCATAGGGAACCTATTGTTTTAGTAGGACACATCTCAAGCAAGAAACTCATAGGTAACCGGAATATATGTCGGTCCTCTCCATTCGAATACTTTGCTCCATTGCGGGTGTCTTAGCAACCGATTTACCATGTCTTCAAACCCAAATTCCCTTAGCACACTCGGATCAAAGTATTTCCCTCCAATTAAATTCCCTGACTTTTACACATCAACAAGAGCCAATTGTTCATGAGTTAAGCCTCGGAGGACCCTTGTTCCTTTTGCATTAGGTTCAACTTGTGGTGGTGGAGGTGGTGGTTCTGGTCTTGCCATTGTTCGGCTTGTGCTTTCTTCCTCATAATTCCTTTTCAAGGCTTGCTCTTTAGTTCTTCCCATTTCATAAAAAAAGCGGTAAAATGCATGAAAAATAAGGAAACGTAAGTCTGAACTCCACGCATAGGGAATCTATTGTTTTAGTAGGACACATCTCAAGCAAGAAACTCATAGGTAACCGGAATATATGTCGGTCCTCTCTTAGCAACCGATTTACCATGTCTTCAAACCCAAATTCCCTTAGCACACTCGGAT
Source organism: Ipomoea triloba (assembly GCF_003576645.1). Classification (NCBI taxonomy): domain Eukaryota; kingdom Viridiplantae; phylum Streptophyta; class Magnoliopsida; order Solanales; family Convolvulaceae; genus Ipomoea; species Ipomoea triloba. Next base: position 6,975,105 of record NC_044931.1, on the reverse strand, counting down.
CAAAGTATTTCCCTCCAATTAAATTTTCTGACTTTTACACATCAACAAGAGCCAATTGTTCATGAGTTAAGCCTCGGAGGACCCTTGTTCCTCTTGCATTTGGTTCAACTTGTGGTGGTGGAGGTGGTGGTTCTGCTCTTGCCATTGTTCGGCTTGTGCTTTCTTCCTCATAATTCCTTTTCAAGGCTTGCTCTTTGGTTCTTCCCATTTCCTAAAAAAAGCGGTAAAATGCATGAAAAATAAGGAAACGTAAGTCTGAACTCCACGCATAGGGAATCTATTGTTTTAGTAGGACACATCTCAAGCAAGAAACTCATAGGTAACCGGAATATATGTCGGTCCTCTCCATTCGAATACTTTGCTCCATTGCGGATGTCTTGGCAACCGATTTACCATGTCTACAAACCGAAATTACCTTAGCACACTCGGATCAAAGTATTTCCCTCCAATTAAATTCCCTGACTTTTGCACATCAACAAGAGCCAATTGTTCATGAGTTAAGCCTCGGAGGACCCTTGTTCCTTTTGCATTTGATTCAACTTGTGGTGGTGGAGGTGGTGGTTCTGCTCTTGCCATTGTTCGGCTTGTGCTTTCTTCCTCATAATTCCTTTTCAAGGCTTGCTCTTTGGTTCTTCCCATTTCCTAAAAAAAGCGGTAAAATGCATGAAAAATAAGGAAACGTAAGTCTGAACTCCACGCATAGGGAACCTATTGTTTTAGTAGGACACATCTCAAGCAAGAAACTCATAGGTAACCGGAATATATGTCGGTCCCCTCCATTCGAATACTTTGCTCCATTGCGGATGTCTTGGCAACCGATTTACCATGTCTACAAACCCAAATTCCCTTAGCACACTCGGATCAAAGTATTTCCCTCCAATTAAATTCCCTGACTTTTACACATCAACAAGCGCCAATTGTTCATGAGTTCAGCCTCGGAGGACCCTTGTTCCTTTTGCATTTGATTCAACTTGTGGTGGTGGAGGTGGTGGTTCTGCTCTTGCCATTGTTCGGCGTGTGCTTGCTTCCTCATAATTCCTTTTCAAGGCTTGTTCTTTAGTTCTTCCCATTTCCTAAAAAAAGCGGTAAAATGCATGAAAAATAAGGAAACGTAAGTCTGAACTCCACGCATAGGGAACCTATTGTTTTAGTAGGACACATCTCAAGCAAGAAACTCATAGGTAACCGGAATATATGTCGGTCCCCTCCATTCGAATACTTTGCTCCATTGCGGATGTCTTGGCAACCGATTTACCATGTCTACAAACCCAAATTCCCTTAGCACACTCGGATCAAAGTATTTCCCTCCAATTAAATTCCCTGACTTTTACACATCAACAAGCGCCAATTGTTCATGAGTTCAGCCTCGGAGGACCCTTGTTCCTTTTGCATTTGATTCAACTTGTGGTGGTGGAGGTGGTGGTTCTGCTCTTGCCATTGTTCGGCGTGTGCTTGCTTCCTCATAATTCCTTTTCAAGGCTTGTTCTTTAGTTCTTCCCATTTCCTAAAAAAAGCGGTAAAATGCATGAAAAATAAGGAAACGTAAGTCTGAACTCCACGCATAGGGAACCTATTGTTTTAGTAGGACACATCTCAAGCAAGAAACTCATAGGTAACCGGAATATATGTCGGTCCTCTCCATTCGAATACTTCACTCCATTGCGGATGTCTTGGCAACCGATTTACCATGTCTACAAACCCAAATTCCCTTAGCACACTCGGATCAAAGTATTTCCCTCCAATTAAATTCCCTGACTTTTACACATCAACAAGCGCCAATTGTTCATGAGTTCAGCCTCGGAGGACCCTTGTTCCTTTTGCATTTGATTCAACTTGTGGTGGTGGAGGTGGTGGTTCTGCTCTTGCCATTGTTCGGCGTGTGCTTGCTTCCTCATAATTCCTTTTCAAGGCTTGTTCTTTAGTTCTTCCCATTTCCTAAAAAAAGCGGTAAAATGCATGAAAAATAAGGAAACGTAAGTCTGAACTCCACGCATAGGGAACCTATTGTTTTAGTAGGACACATCTCAAGCAAGAAACTCATAGGTAACCGGAATATATGTCGGTCCCCTCCATTCGAATACTTTGCTCCATTGCGGGTGTCTTGGCAACCGATTTACCATGTCTACAAACCCAAATTCCCTTAGCACACTCGGATCAAAGTATTTCCCTCCAATTAAATTCTCTGACTTTCACATCAACAAGAGCGAATTGTTCATGAGTTAAGCTTCGGAGGACCCTTGTTCTTCTTGCATTTGGTTCAACTTTTGGTGGTGGAGGTGGTGGTTCTGCTCTTGCCATTGTTCGGCTTGTGCTT
>NC_044931.1:6971370-6972441 GCF_003576645.1 Ipomoea triloba | reverse complement strand
AAGGAAATGTAAGTATAGGGAACCTATTGTTTTAGTGGGACACAACTCAAGCAAGAAACTCATAGGTGACCGGAATATATGTCGGTACTCTCCATTCGAATACTTTGCTCAATTGCGGGTGTCTTGGCAACCGATTTACCATGTCTACAAACCCAAATTCCCTTAGCACACTCGGATCAAAGTATTTCCCTCCAATTAAATTCTCTGACTTTTACACATCAACAAGAGCCAATTGTTCATAAGTTAAGCCTCGGAGGACCCTTGTTCTTCTTGCATTTGGTTCAACTTGTGGTGGTGGAGGTGGTGGTCTTGCTTCCTCAAAATTCATTTGCAAGGCTTGTTCTTTGGTTCTTCCCATTTCCTAAAAAAAGCGGTAAAGTGCATGAAAAATAAGGAAATGTAAGTATAGGGAACCTATTGTTTTAGTGGGACACAACTCAAGCAAGAAACTCATAGGTGACCGGAATATATGTCGGTACTCTCCATTCGAATACTTTGCTCCATTGCGGGTGTCTTGGCAACCGATTTACCATGTCTACAAACCCAAATTCCCTTAGCACACTCAGATCAAAGTATTTCCCTCCAATTAAATACTCTGACTTTTACACATCCACAAGCGCCAATTGTTCATGAGTTAAGCCTCGGAGGACCCTTGTTCCTGGTGGTGGAAGTGGTGGTTCTGCTCTTGCCATTGTTCGAGTTGTACTTGCTTCCTCATAATTCCTTTTCAAGGCTTGCTCTTTGGTTCTTCCCATTTCCTAAAAAAAGCGGTAAAGTGCATGAAAAATAAGGAAACGTAAGTCTGAACTCCACGCATAGGGAACCTATTGTTTTAGTAGGATACATCTCAAGCAAGAAACTCATAGGTAACCGGAATATATGTCGGTCCTCTCCATTCGATTACTTTGCTCCATTGCGGATGTCTTGGCAACCGATTTACCATGTCTACAAACCCAAATTCCCTTAGCACACTCGGATCAAAGTATTTCCATCCAATTAAATTCCCTGACTTTTACACATCAACAAGAGCCAATTGTTCATGAGTTAAGCCTCGGAGGACCCTTGTTCCTT
>NC_044931.1:6970150-6970370 GCF_003576645.1 Ipomoea triloba | reverse complement strand
GCAATTAGTTACATAAACATGTCAATTTAGTTCATCAAGGCATAATTACCTGTTCGTGACCAGTAATACCAGGTAAATATAAATATCACTTTTTTTTTGCATAAATTGTATCAAATAGGCCATGAAACTTTATATGTAAAGTCAATTAGGCCCTAAAACTTTTTAAAGTGGCAATTAGATACATAAACATGTCAATTTAGTTATCAAGGCATAATTACCT
>NC_044931.1:6969657-6969914 GCF_003576645.1 Ipomoea triloba | reverse complement strand
TTAGGCCCTCAAACTTTTTAAAGTTGCAATTAGATACATAAAATGTCAATTTAGTCATCAAGGCATAATTACCTGTTAGTGACCTGTAATACCAGGTAATATAAATGTCACTTTTTTTTGCATTAAAATGTATCAAATAGGCCATAAAAATTTATCTGTGGAGTCAATTAGGCCTCAAACTTTTTAAAGTTCCAATTAGATACATAAACATATCAATTTAGTCATCAAGGCATAATTACCTATTAGTGACCTGTAAT
>NC_044931.1:6967925-6968657 GCF_003576645.1 Ipomoea triloba | reverse complement strand
GGAAAACCCGGCAGTGTGAGCAACGGAACTTCACCCTCTCGAATTGTCTGTGCTTCATCAGTAGTGGTCGAGGGTGTGGACTCAGGTGGTGGCAAAAATAGAACGGTGTTAGGTGCCACTTGAAGTGCTTCAGAGGTCTCGGATTCACCTCTCGAAACTTCTACCTGTTCGTCCAGAGCAGAGTTGCTGACTTGGGACAGTGGGATTGCGGCTGTTGCAATATCATCGGGAGCAACCCCAGAGGTCTCTCCTGGCCCTCTCGTGAACTCAACGTTCTGTCCCAAGGAGATGGCAGTGGCGAGCCTGATATCTTCTCGAAATCGTGCTTCTGTTTCAGGATCTTCTTCAGGCTCAGCTTCAACTTCTGGTGCTTCAACTGCTATGCTCTTCCCTTTATCAGTTCTTTCACTGTTCAGCTTCATTACTCGTGTTTCGTGGGCAAGATCCATCAGTTGTTGAGCTGGGATCTCGGAGATGCCCAACCACTGGAGTGCAAACTGCTCTTCTGCCTCCATTTCAGCTGCTTGACTCATCAATTGAGTGAAAGAACTGGTTCTCCAGTTGATCCACCTGATTACCCTGGAGAAGTCATCAAGAGTGGGTGCTTCCACTGCCAACTGAGTGGAAACTTCTTCATATAAGTCATCCCGCCCATCAGAGATGATTTCAGTAGCAGAGATTGCTTCGTCTATCTGAGCTGTGATCTCTCGACTATGCTCCAAGAGATCATCT
>NC_044931.1:6967516-6967876 GCF_003576645.1 Ipomoea triloba | reverse complement strand
CCTTGTACTGGATCACTGATCCCAGTACCTTCAACCTCTCGAGCCATCTCTCGAGATAAACCAACAGAGTCACCAGTACCCTCAGCAGTAATATCATCATTAACACACAAATCTCTTGACAGGGACCTGGTAGGGGGCACTCTCTCAACCTCAGTGGCCAGTGTAGCCTGAGGTTCCCCCTGGGCTTGTGCCCTGTCCTCGAAGGGTACTTGTATAACTGACGGTTCCACCTCTTGAACCCGGGTGACAGCAACAGTTTTGGGTTTCCTAGCCCTCTTTGGCAGATGAACCCTTTGTATCAGTACATCGAGAGGTTCATCATCAGAATTCTTTTCCTCGGTTTGGGCTTTCCTTTTGCCC
>NC_044931.1:6965936-6966516 GCF_003576645.1 Ipomoea triloba | reverse complement strand
GTGTACGCTGGACCCTTAGGTTTTCTGCCTGTTTAGCATCCTCCACTGCTTTGCTCATGATTCTTGGTATTTTTGGAGGTGGTCCAGCTGGTTCGCTGGTATTTTTGGAGGTGGTCCAGCTGGTTCGCTTGCTGCCCTTTTCTTGCCCGTTGTTTCCCCCTTCTTTTTCTCTTTCTTTTCCCCCTTGTTGGCATCATCAGCACGGGAGAGGAGGGTGGACATACCTTCGAAGATTGCTTGAAGTTGGGCAGGCACTTGGTTCGACAGGTCATCGAGTATGGCCTTCATCACATCCTGTCGAAGTTCACTGGAACATTGGAAGGCTCGAAGCTCTGCTCGCATTTCGGCTAATTCAGCCCTCGCACTTGCAGCCTCTGCTCGAGCGACAGCGGCTTCATCAGTGGCTTTCCGTGCTGCATCCTCAGCCCATATCGCCTGTTCGAGAAGTTCGGCATGACGGCCTTGGGATTCACTTGTGCCAGTAGCAGGCAGTGCAGCATTGCGGACCACAGCGAGTATTCTTTCGAGCTGAGCCATCTTCTGAGATTGATCAGCCATGAATTGACGCACTTCGCCAATG
>NC_044931.1:6964713-6964936 GCF_003576645.1 Ipomoea triloba | reverse complement strand
GCACGGTTGACCGAGTGCAAACTCCATTTTAAGGACTCCGGCCTAACCAAAACACCAACCTTATGACTTCTTTCTCGCACTCCATTTTCAGGGAAGCACGGTTGACCGAGTGCCGACACCATTTTCAGGACTCCGCCCTAACCAAAACACCAACCTTATGACTTCTTTCTCGCACTCCCTTTTCAGTGAGGCACGGTTGAGCGAGTGTCGACTCCATTTTCAG
>NC_044931.1:6964137-6964566 GCF_003576645.1 Ipomoea triloba | reverse complement strand
ACACTATTTTCAGGACTCCGCCCTAACCAAAACACCAACCTTGTGACTTCTTTCTCGCACTCCCTTTTCAGGGAGGCGTGGTTGACCGAGTGCCGACACCATTTTCAGAACTCCGGCCTAACCGAAACACCAACCTTATGACTTCTTTCTCGCACTCCTTTTTCAGGGAGGTACGGTAGACCGAGTGCCGACACCATTTTCAGGACTCCGCCCTAACCAAAACACCAACCTTATGACTTCTTTCTCGCACTCCCTTTTCAGTGAGGCACGGTTGAGCGAGTGTCGACTCCATTTTCAGAACTCCGGCCTAACCAAAACACCAACCTTATTACTTATTTCTCACACTCCCTTTTCAGGGAGGCACGGTTGACCGAGTGCCGACACCATTTTCAGGACTCCGCCCTAACCAAAACACCAACCTTATGACTT
>NC_044931.1:6958092-6958667 GCF_003576645.1 Ipomoea triloba | reverse complement strand
ACTCCGGCCTAACCAAAACACCAACCTTATTACTTATTTCTCACACTCCCTTTTCAGGGAGGCACGGTTGACCGAGTGCCGACACCATTTTCAGGACTCCGCCCTAACCAAAACACCAACCTTATGACTTCTTTCTCGCACTCCCTTTTCAGTGAGGCACGGTTGAGCGAGTGTCGACTCCATTTTCAGAACTCCGGCCTAACCAAAACACCAACCTTATTACTTCTTTCTCACACTCCCTTTTCAGGGAGGCACGGTTGACCGAGTGCCGACTCCATTTTCAGGACTCCGCCCTAACCAAAACACCAACCTTATGACTTCTTTCTCGCACTCCCTTTTCAGGGAGGCACGGTTGACCGAGTGCCGACTCCATTTTCAGGACTCCGCCCTAACCAAAACACCAACCTTATGACTTCTTTCTCGCACTCCCTTTTCAGTGAGGCACGGTTGAGCGAGTGTCGACTCCATTTTCAGAACTCCGGCCTAACCAAAACACCAACCTTATTACTTATTTCTCACACTCCCTTTTCAGGGAGGCACGGTTGACCGAGTGCCGACACCATTTTCAGGACTCC
>NC_044931.1:6911984-6926549 GCF_003576645.1 Ipomoea triloba | reverse complement strand
CCTAACCAAAACACCAACCTTATTACTTATTTCTCACACTCCCTTTTTAGGGAGGCACGGTTGACCGAGTACCGACTTCATTTTCAGGACTCCGGCCTAACGAAAACACCAACCTTATGACTTCTTTCTCCCACTCCATTTTCAGGGAGGCACGGTTGACCGAGTGCCGACTCCATTTTCAGGACTCCGGCCTAACCAAAACACCAACCTTATGACTTCTTTCTCGCACTCCCTTTTCAGGGAGGCGTGGTTGACCGAGTGCCGACTCCATTTTCAGGACTCCGGCCTAACCAAAACACCAATCTTATGACTTCTTTCTCACACTCCCTTTTCAGTGAGGCACGGTTGAGCGAGTGTCGACTCCATTTTCAGGACTCCGGCCTAACCAAAACACCAACCTTATGACTTCTTTCTCGCACTCCCTTTTCAGGGAGGCGTGGTTGACCGAGTGCCGACACCATTTTCAGGACTCCGCCCTAACCAAAACACCAACCTTATGACTTATTTCTCGCACTCCCTTTTCAGGGAGGCGTGGTTGACCGAGTGCCGACACCATTTTCAGGACTCCGGCTTAACCAAAACACCAATCTTATGACTTCTTTCTCACACTCCCTTTTCAGTGAGGCACGGTTGAGCGAGTGTCGACTCCATTTTCAGGACTCCGACCTAACCAAAACACCAACCTTATTACTTATTTCTCACACTCCCTTTTTAGGGAGGCACGGTTGACCGAGTACCGACTTCATTTTCAGGTCTCCAACCTAACGAAAACACCAACCTTATGACTTCTTTCTCCCACTCCATTTTCAGGGAGGCACGGTTGACCGAGTGCCGACTCCATTTTCAGGACTCCGGCCTAACCAAAACACCAACCTTATGACTTCTTTCTCGCACTCCCTTTTCAGGGAGGTACGGTTGACCGAGTGCCGACACCATTTTCAGGACTCCGCCCTAACCAAAACACCAACCTTATGACTTCTTTCTCGCACTCCCTTTTCAGGGAGGCGTGGTTGACCGAGTGCCGACTCCATTTTCAGGACTCCGCCTAACCAAAACACCAAACTTATGACCTCTTTCTCGCACTCTCTTTTCAGGGAGGCACCGTTGATCGAGTGCCGACTCCATTGTTAGGACTCCGGCCTAACCAAAACACCAACCTTATTACTTATTTCTCACACTCCCTTTTCAGGGAGGCACGGTTGACCGAGTGCCGACACCATTTTCAGGACTCCGCCCTAACCAAAACACCAACCTTATGACTTCTTTCTCACACTCCCTTTTCAGGGAGGCACGGTTGAGCGAGTGTCGACTCCATTTTCAGGACTCCGGCCTAACCAAAACACCAACCGTATTACTTATTTCTCACACTCCCTTTTTAGGGAGGCACGGTTGACCGAGTGCCGACTCCATTTTCAGGACTCCGGCCTAACCAAAACACCAACCTTATAACTTCTTTCTCACACTCCCTTTTTAGGGAGGCACGGTTGACCGAGTGCCGACTCCATTTTCAGGACTCCGGCCTAACCAAAACACCAACCTTATGACTTCTTTCTCCCACTCCCTTTTCAGGGAGGCACGGTTGACCGAGTGCCGACTCCATTTTCAGGACTCCGGCCTAACCAAAACACCAACCTTATAACTTCTTTCTCCCACTCCCTTTTCAGGGAGGCACGGTTGACCGAGTGCCGACTCCATTTTCAGGTCTCCGGCCTAACCAAAACACCAACCTTATAACTTCTTTCTCCCACTCCCTTTTCAGGGAGGCACGGTTGACCGAGTGCCGACTCCATTTTCAGGACTCCGCCCTAACCAAAACACCAACCTTATGACTTCTTTCTCGCACTCCCTTTTCAGGGAGGCGTGGTTGACCGAGTGCCGACACCATTTTCAGAACTCCGGCCTAACCGAAACACCAACCTTATGAATTCTTTCTCCCACTCCATTTTCAGGGAGGCACGGTTGACCGAGTGCCGACTCCATTTTCAGGACTCCGGCCTAACCAAAACACCAACCTTATGACTTCTGTCTCGCACTACCTTTTCAGGGAGGCGTGGTTGCCCGAGTGCCGACACCATTTTCCGGACTCCGGCCTAACCAAAACGCCAACCTTATTACTTATTTCTCGCACTCCCTTTTCAGGGAGGCGTGGTTGCCCGAGTGCCGACACCATTTTCCGGACTCCGGCCTAACCAAAACGCCAACCTTATTACTTATTTCTCGCACTCCCTTTTCAGGGAGGCGTGGTTGCCCGAGTGCCGACACCATTTTCCGGACTCCGGCCTAACCAAAACGCCAACCTTATTACTTATTTCTCGCACTCCCTTTTCAGGGAGGCGTGGTTGCCCGAGTGCCGACACCATTTTCCGGACTCCGGCCTAACCAAAACGCCAACCTTATTACTTATTTCTCGCACTCCCTTTTCAGGGAGGCGTGGTTGCCCGAGTGCCGACACCATTTTCCGGACTCCGGCCTAACCAAAACGCCAACCTTATTACTTATTTCTCGCACTCCCTTTTCAGGGAGGCGTGGTTGCCCGAGTGCCGACACCATTTTCCGGACTCCGGCCTAACCAAAACGCCAACCTTATTACTTATTTCTCGCACTCCCTTTTCAGGGAGGCGTGGTTGCCCGAGTGCCGACACCATTTTCCGGACTCCGGCCTAACCAAAACGCCAACCTTATTACTTATTTCTCGCACTCCCTTTTCAGGGAGGCGTGGTTGCCCGAGTGCCGACACCATTTTCCGGACTCCGGCCTAACCAAAACGCCAACCTTATTACTTATTTCTCGCACTCCCTTTTCAGGGAGGCGTGGTTGCCCGAGTGCCGACACCATTTTCCGGACTCCGGCCTAACCAAAACGCCAACCTTATTACTTATTTCTCGCACTCCCTTTTCAGGGAGGCGTGGTTGCCCGAGTGCCGACACCATTTTCCGGACTCCGGCCTAACCAAAACGCCAACCTTATTACTTATTTCTCGCACTCCCTTTTCAGGGAGGCGTGGTTGCCCGAGTGCCGACACCATTTTCCGGACTCCGGCCTAACCAAAACGCCAACCTTATTACTTATTTCTCGCACTCCCTTTTCAGGGAGGCGTGGTTGCCCGAGTGCCGACACCATTTTCCGGACTCCGGCCTAACCAAAACGCCAACCTTATTACTTATTTCTCGCACTCCCTTTTCAGGGAGGCGTGGTTGCCCGAGTGCCGACACCATTTTCCGGACTCCGGCCTAACCAAAACGCCAACCTTATTACTTATTTCTCGCACTCCCTTTTCAGGGAGGCGTGGTTGCCCGAGTGCCGACACCATTTTCCGGACTCCGGCCTAACCAAAACGCCAACCTTATTACTTATTTCTCGCACTCCCTTTTCAGGGAGGCGTGGTTGCCCGAGTGCCGACACCATTTTCCGGACTCCGGCCTAACCAAAACGCCAACCTTATTACTTATTTCTCGCACTCCCTTTTCAGGGAGGCGTGGTTGCCCGAGTGCCGACACCATTTTCCGGACTCCGGCCTAACCAAAACGCCAACCTTATTACTTATTTCTCGCACTCCCTTTTCAGGGAGGCGTGGTTGCCCGAGTGCCGACACCATTTTCCGGACTCCGGCCTAACCAAAACGCCAACCTTATTACTTATTTCTCGCACTCCCTTTTCAGGGAGGCGTGGTTGCCCGAGTGCCGACACCATTTTCCGGACTCCGGCCTAACCAAAACGCCAACCTTATTACTTATTTCTCGCACTCCCTTTTCAGGGAGGCGTGGTTGCCCGAGTGCCGACACCATTTTCCGGACTCCGGCCTAACCAAAACGCCAACCTTATTACTTATTTCTCGCACTCCCTTTTCAGGGAGGCGTGGTTGCCCGAGTGCCGACACCATTTTCCGGACTCCGGCCTAACCAAAACACCAACCTTATTACTTATTTGTCACACTCCCTTTTTAGGGAGGCACGGTTGACCGAGTGCCGACTCCATTTTCAGGACTCCGGCCTAACCAAAACACTAACCTTATTACTTATTTCTCACACTCCCTTTTCAGGGAGGCACGGTTGACCGAGTGCCGACACCATTTTCAGGACTCCGCCCTAACCAAAACACCAACCTTATGACTTCTTTCTCACACTCCCTTTTCAGGGAGGCACGGTTGAGCGAGTGCCGACTCCATTTTCAGGACTCCGCCTAACCAAAACACCAAACATATGACCTCTTTCTCGCACTCTCTTTTCAGGGAGGCACCGTTGATCGATTGCCGACTCCATTGTCAGGACTCCGGCTTAACCAAAACACCAACCTTATGACTTCTTTCTCGCACTCCCTTTTCAGGGAGGCGTGGTTGACCGAGTGCCGACTCCATTTTCAGGACTCCGGCCTAACCAAAACACCAACCTTATGACTTCTTTCTCACACTCCCTTTTCAGGGAGGCACGGTTGACCGAGTGCCGACTCCATTTTCAGGACTCCGCCTAACCAAAACACCAAACATATGACCTCTTTCTCGCACTCTCTTTTCAGGGAGGCACCGTTGATCGATTGCCGACTCCATTGTTAGGACTCCGGCTTAACCAAAACACCAACCTTATGACATCTTTCTCACACTCCCTTTTCAGGGATGCACGGTTGACCGAGTGCAAACTCCATTTTAAGGACTCCGGCCTAACCAAAACACCAACCTTATGACTTCTTTCTGACACTCCCTTTTCAGGGATGCACGGTTGACCGAGTACCGACTCCATTTTCAGGACTCCGGCTAACCAAAACACCAAACTTATGACTTCTTTCTCGCACTCCCTTTTCAGGGAGGCGGGGTTGACCGAGTGCCGACACCATTTTCAGAACTCCGGCCTAACCGAAACACCAACCTTATGACTTCTTTCTGACACTCCCTTTTCAGGGATGCACGGTTGACCGAGTACCGACTCCATTTTCAGGACTCCGGCTAACCAAAACACCAAACTTATGACTTCTTTCTCGCACTCCCTTTTCAGGGAGGCGGGGTTGACCGAGTGCCGACACCATTTTCAGAACTCCGGCCTAACCGAAACACCAACCTTATGACTTCTTTCTGACACTCCCTTTTCAGGGATGCACGGTTGACCGAGTACCGACTCCATTTTCAGGACTCCGGCTTAACCAAAACACCAACCTTATGACTTCTTTCTCACACTCCCTTTTCAGGGATGCACGGTTGACCGAGTGCAAACTCCATTTTAAGGACTCCGGCCTAACCAAAACACCAACCTTATTACTTATTTCTCACACTCCCTTTTTAGGGAGGCACGGTTGACCGAGTGCCGACTCCATTTTCAGAACTCCGGCCTAACCAAAACACCAACCTTATGACTTCTTTCTCGCACTCCCTTTTCAGGGAGGCGTGGTTGACCGAGTGCCGACACCATTTTCAGGACTCCGGCCTAACCAAAACACCAATCTTATGACTTCTTTCTCACACTCCCTTTTCAGGGAGGCACGGTTGACCGAGTGCCGACTCCATTTTCAGGACTCCGGCCTAACCAAAACACCAACCTTATAACTTCTTTCTCCCACTCCCTTTTCAGGGAGGCACGGTTGACCGAGTGCCGACTCCATTTCCAGGACTCCGGCCTAACCAAAACACCAACCTTATAACTTCTTTCTCCCACTCCATTTTCAGGGAGGCACGGTTGACCGAGTGCCGACTCCATTTTCAGGACTCCGGCCTAACCAAAACACCAACCTTATAACTTCTTTCTCCCACTCCATTTTCAGGGAGGCACGGTTGAGCGAGTGTCGACTCCATTTTCAGGACTCCGGCCTAACCAAAACACCAACCTGATTACTTATTTGTCACACTCCCTTTTTAGGGAGGCACGGTTGATCGAGTGCCGACTCCATTTTCAGGACTCCGGCCTAACCAAAACACCAACCTTATGACTTCTTTCTCGCACTCCCTTTTCAGGGAGGCGTGGTTGCCCGAGTGCCGACACCATTTTCAGGACTCCGGTCTAACCAAAATACCAACCTTATGACTTCTTTCTCCCACTCCATTTTCAGGGAGGCACGGTTGAGCGAGTGTCGACTCCATTTTCAGGACTCCGGCCTAACCAAAATACCACCCTTATGACTTCTTTCTCCCACTCCCTTTTCAGGGAGGCGCGGTTGACCGAGTGCCGACTCCATTTTCAGGACTCCGGCCTAACCAAAACACCAACCTTATGACTTCTTTCTCCCACTCCCTTTTCAGGGAGGCGCGGTTGACCGAGTGCCGACTCCATTTTCAGGACTCCGGCCTAACCAAAATACCAACCTTATGACTTCTTTCTCCCACTCCCTTTTCAGGGAGGCGCGGTTGACCGAGTGCCGACTCCATTTTCAGGACTCCGGCCTAACCAAAATACCAACCTTATGACTTCTTTCTCCCACTCCATTTTCAGGGAGGCACGGTTGAGCGAGTGTCGACTCCATTTTCAGGACTCCGGCCTAACCAAAACACCAACCTTATTACTTATTTGTCACACTCCCTTTTTAGGGAGGCACGGTTGACCGAGTGCCGACTCCATTTTCACGACTCCGGCCTAACCAAAACACCAACCTTATAACTTCTTTCTCACACTCCCTTTTTAGGGAGGCACGGTTGACCGAGTGCCGACTCCATTTTCAGGACTCCGCCTAACCAAAACACCAAACATATGACCTCTTTCTCGCACTCTCTTTTCAGGGAGGCACCGTTGATCGAGTGCCGACTCCATTGTTAGGACTCCGGCCTAACCAAAACACCAACCTTATGACATCTTTCTCACACTCCCTTTTCAGGGATGCACGGTTGACCGAGTGCAAACTCCATTTTAAGGACTCTGGCCTAACCAAAACACCAACCATATGACTTCTTTCTCGCACTCCCTTTTCAGGGAGGTACGGTTGACCGAGTGCCGACACCATTTTCAGGACTCCGCCCTAACCAAAACACCAACCTTATGACTTCTTTCTCGCACTCCCTTTTCAGGGAGGCACGGTTGACCGAGTGCCGACTCCATTTTCAGGACACCGGCCTAACCAAAACACCAACCTTATAACTTCTTTCTCCCACTCCATTTTCAGGGAGGCACGGTTGACCGAGTGCCGACTCCATTTTCAGGACACCGGCCTAACCAAAACACCAACCTTATAACTTCTTTCTCCCACTCCATTTTCAGGGAGGCACGGTTGACCGAGTGCCGACTCCATTTTCAGGACACCGGCCTAACCAAAACACCAACCTTATAACTTCTTTCTCCCACTCCATTTTCAGGGAGGCACGGTTGACCGAGTGCCGACTCCATTTTCAGGACACCGGCCTAACCAAAACACCAACCTTATAACTTCTTTCTCCCACTCCATTTTCAGGGAGGCACGGTTGACCGAGTGCCGACTCCATTTTCAGGACACCGGCCTAACCAAAACACCAACCTTATAACTTCTTTCTCCCACTCCATTTTCAGGGAGGCACGGTTGACCGAGTGCCGACTCCATTTTCAGGACACCGGCCTAACCAAAACACCAACCTTATAACTTCTTTCTCCCACTCCATTTTCAGGGAGGCACGGTTGACCGAGTGCCGACTCCATTTTCAGGACACCGGCCTAACCAAAACACCAACCTTATAACTTCTTTCTCCCACTCCATTTTCAGGGAGGCACGGTTGACCGAGTGCCGACTCCATTTTCAGGACTCCGGCCTAACCAAAACACCAACCTTATGACTTCTTTCTCACACTCCCTTTTCAGGGAGGCACGGTTGAGCGAGTGTCGACTTCATTTTCAGGACTCCGGCCTAACCAAAACACCAACCTTATTACTTATTTCTCACACTCCCTTTTTAGGGAGGCACGGTTGACCGAGTGCCGACTCCATTTTCAGGACTCCGGCCTAACCAAAACACCAACCTTATAACTTCTTTCTCCCACTCCCTTTTCAGGGAGGCACGGTTGACCGAGTGCCGCCTCCATTTTCAGGCCTCCGGCCTAACCAAAACACCAACCTTATAACTTCTTTCTCCCACTCCCTTTTCAGGGAGGCACGGTTGACCGAGTGCCGCCTCCATTTTCAGGCCTCCGGCCTAACCAAAACACCAACCTTATGACTTCTTTCTCCCACTCCCTTTTCAGGGAGGCACGGTTGACCGAGTGCCGACTCCATTTTCAGGACTCCGGCCTAACCAAAATACCAACCTTATGACTTCTTTCTCACACTCCCTTTTCAGGGAGGCACTGTTGAGCGAGTGTCGACTCCATTTTCAGGACTCCGGCCTAACCAAAACACCAACCTTATTACTTATTTGTCACACTCCCTTTTTAGGGAGGCACGGTTGACCGAGTGCCGACTCCATTTTCAGGACTCCGGCCTAACCAAAATACCAACCTTATGACTTCTTTCTCACAGTCCCTTTTTAGGGAGGAACGGTTGACCGAGTGCCGACTCCATTTTCAAGACTCCGGCCTAACCAAAATACCAACCTTATGACTTCTTTCTCACAGTCCCTTTTTAGGGAGGAACGGTTGACCGAGTGCCGACTCCATTTTCAGGACTCCGGCCTAACCGAAACACCAACCTTATGACTTCTTTCTCCCACTCCATTTTCAGGGAGGCACGGTTGACCGAGTGCCAACTCCATTTTTAGGACTCCGGCCTAACCAAAACACCAACCTTATGACTTCTTTCTCGCACTCCCTTTTCAGGGAGGTGTGGTTGACCGAGTGCCGACACCATTTTCAAGACTCCGGCCTAACCAAAATACCAACCTTATGACTTCTTTCTCCCACTCCCTTTTCAGGGAGGCACGGTTGACCGAGCACCGACTCCATTTTCAAGACTCCGGCCTAACCAAAATACCAACCTTATGACTTCTTTCTCCCACTCCCTTTTCAGGGAGGCACGGTTGACCGAGCACCGACTCCATTTTCAAGACTCCGGCCTAACCAAAATACCAACCTTATGACTTCTTTCTCCCACTCCCTTTTCAGGGAGGCACGGTTGACCGAGTACCAACTCCATTTTCAGGACTCCGGCCTAACCAAAACACCAACCTTATGACTTCTTTCTCGCACTCCCTTTTCAGGGAGGTGTGGTTGACCGAGTGCCGACACCATTTTCAAGACTCCGGCCTAACCAAAATACCAACCTTATGACTTCTTTCTCACACTCCCTTTTCAGGGAGGCACGGTTGAGCGAGTGTCGACTCCATTTTCAGGACTCCGGCCTAACCAAAACACCAACCTTATTACTTACTTGTCACACTCCCTTTTTAGGGAGGCACGGTTGACCGAGTGCCGACTCCATTTTCAGGACTCCGGCCTAACCAAAACACCAACCTTATGACTTCTTTCTCGCACTCCCTTTTCAGGGAGGTACGGTTGACCGAGTGCCGACACCATTTTCAGGACTCCGGCCTAACCAAAATACCAACCTTATGACTTCTTTCTCACACTCCCTTTTCAGGGATGCACGGTTGACCGAGTGCAAACTCCATTTTAAGGACTCCGGCCTAACCGAAACACCAACCTTATGACTTCTTTCTCCCATTCCATTTTCAGGGAGGCACGGTTGACCGAGTGCCAACTCCATTTTCAGGACTCCGGCCTAACCAAAACACCAACCTTATGACTTCTTTCTCACACTCCCTTTTAAGGGAGGCACGGTTGAGCGATTGTCGACTCCATTTTCAGGACTCCGGCCTAACCAAAACACCAACCTTATTACTTATTTCTCACACTCCCTTTTTAGGGAGGCACGGTTGACCGAGTGCCGACTCCATTTTCAGGACTCCGGCCTAACCAAAACACCAACCTTATGACTTCTTTCTCACACTCCCTTTTTAGGGAGGCACGGTTGACCGAGTGCCGATCCATTGTTAGGACTCCGCCCTAACCAAAACACCAACCTTATTACTTATTTCTCACACTCCCTTTTTAGGGAGGCACGGTTGACCGAGTGCCGACTCCATTTTCAGGACTCCGGCCTAACCAAAACACCAACCTTATGACTTCTTTCTCACACTCCCTTTTTAGGGAGGCACGGTTGACCGAGTGCCGACTCCATTTTCAGGACTCCGCCTAACCAAAACACCAAACTTATGACCTCTTTCTCGCACTCTCTTTTCAGGGAGGCACGGTTGATCGAGTGCCGACTCCATTGTTAGGACTCCGGCCTAACCAAAACACCAACCTTATAACTTTTTTCTCACACTCCCTTTTCAGGGATGCACGGTTGACTGAGTGCAAACTCCATTTTAAGGACTCCGGCCTAACCAAAACACCAACCTTATGACTTCTTTCTCGCACTCCCTTTTCAGGGAAGCACGGTTGACCGAGTGCCGACTCCATTTTCAGGACTCCGGCCTAACCAAAACACCAACCTTATAACTTCTTTCTCCCACTCCATTTTCAGGGAGGCACGGTTGACCGAGTGCCGACTCCATTTTCAGGACTCCGGCCTAACCAAAATACCAACCTTATGACTTCTTTCTCCCACTCCCTTTTCAGGGAGGCACGGTTGACCGAGTGCCGACTCCATTTTCAGGACTCCGGCCTAACCAAAACACCAACCTTATGTCTTCTTTCTCGCACTCCCTTTTCAGGGAGGTGTGGTTGACCGAGTGCCGACACCATTTTCAGGACTCTGGCCTAACCAAAATACCAACCTTATGACTTCTTTCTCACACTCCCTTTTCAGGGAGGCACGGTTGAGCGAGTGTCGACTCCATTTTCAGGACTCCGGCCTAACCAAAACACCAACCTTATTACTTATTTGTCACACTCCCTTTTTAGGGAGGCACGGTTGACCGAGTGCCGACTCTATTTTCAGGATACCGGCCTAACCAAAACACCAACCTTATAACTTCTTTCTCCCACTCCATTTTCAGGGAGGCACGGTTGACCGAGTGCCGACTCCATTTTCAGGACTCCGCCTAACCAAAACACCAAACTTATGACCTCTTTCTCGCACTCCCTTTTCAGGGAGGCACGGTTGACCGAGTGCCGACTCCATTTTCAGGACTCCGCCTAACCAAAACACCAAACTTATGACCTCTTTCTCGCACTCCCTTTTCAGGGAGGCACGGTTGACCGAGTGCCGACTCCATTTTCAGGACTCCGCCTAACCAAAACACCAAACTTATGACCTCTTTCTCGCACTCCCTTTTCAGGGAGGCACGGTTGACCGAGTGCCGACTCCATTTTCAGGACTCCGCCTAACCAAAACACCAAACTTATGACCTCTTTCTCGCACTCCCTTTTCAGGGAGGCACGGTTGACCGAGTGCCGACTCCATTTTCAGGACTCCGCCTAACCAAAACACCAAACTTATGACCTCTTTCTCGCACTCCCTTTTCAGGGAGGCACGGTTGACCGAGTGCCGACTCCATTTTCAGGACTCCGCCTAACCAAAACACCAAACTTATGACCTCTTTCTCGCACTCCCTTTTCAGGGAGGCACGGTTGACCGAGTGCCGACTCCATTTTCAGGACTCCGCCTAACCAAAACACCAAACTTATGACCTCTTTCTCGCACTCCCTTTTCAGGGAGGCACGGTTGACCGAGTGCCGACTCCATTTTCAGGACTCCGCCTAACCAAAACACCAAACTTATGACCTCTTTCTCGCACTCCCTTTTCAGGGAGGCACGGTTGACCGAGTGCCGACTCCATTTTCAGGACTCCGCCTAACCAAAACACCAAACTTATGACCTCTTTCTCGCACTCCCTTTTCAGGGAGGCACGGTTGACCGAGTGCCGACTCCATTTTCAGGACTCCGCCTAACCAAAACACCAAACTTATGACCTCTTTCTCGCACTCCCTTTTCAGGGAGGCACGGTTGACCGAGTGCCGACTCCATTTTCAGGACTCCGCCTAACCAAAACACCAAACTTATGACCTCTTTCTCGCACTCCCTTTTCAGGGAGGCACGGTTGACCGAGTGCCGACTCCATTTTCAGGACTCCGCCTAACCAAAACACCAAACTTATGACCTCTTTCTCGCACTCCCTTTTCAGGGAGGCACGGTTGACCGAGTGCCGACTCCATTTTCAGGACTCCGCCTAACCAAAACACCAAACTTATGACCTCTTTCTCGCACTCCCTTTTCAGGGAGGCACGGTTGACCGAGTGCCGACTCCATTTTCAGGACTCCGCCTAACCAAAACACCAAACTTATGACCTCTTTCTCGCACTCCCTTTTCAGGGAGGCACGGTTGACCGAGTGCCGACTCCATTTTCAGGACTCCGCCTAACCAAAACACCAAACTTATGACCTCTTTCTCGCACTCCCTTTTCAGGGAGGCACGGTTGACCGAGTGCCGACTCCATTTTCAGGACTCCGCCTAACCAAAACACCAAACTTATGACCTCTTTCTCGCACTCCCTTTTCAGGGAGGCACGGTTGACCGAGTGCCGACTCCATTTTCAGGACTCCGCCTAACCAAAACACCAAACTTATGACCTCTTTCTCGCACTCCCTTTTCAGGGAGGCACGGTTGACCGAGTGCCGACTCCATTTTCAGGACTCCGCCTAACCAAAACACCAAACTTATGACCTCTTTCTCGCACTCCCTTTTCAGGGAGGCACGGTTGACCGAGTGCCGACTCCATTTTCAGGACTCCGCCTAACCAAAACACCAAACTTATGACCTCTTTCTCGCACTCCCTTTTCAGGGAGGCACGGTTGACCGAGTGCCGACTCCATTTTCAGGACTCCGCCTAACCAAAACACCAAACTTATGACCTCTTTCTCGCACTCCCTTTTCAGGGAGGCACGGTTGACCGAGTGCCGACTCCATTTTCAGGACTCCGCCTAACCAAAACACCAAACTTATGACCTCTTTCTCGCACTCCCTTTTCAGGGAGGCACGGTTGACCGAGTGCCGACTCCATTTTCAGGACTCCGCCTAACCAAAACACCAAACTTATGACCTCTTTCTCGCACTCCCTTTTCAGGGAGGCACGGTTGACCGAGTGCCGACTCCATTTTCAGGACTCCGGCCTAACCAAAACACCAACCTTATGACTTCTTTCTCACACTCCCTTTTCAGGGATGCACGGTTGACCGAGTGCAAACTCCATTTCAAGGACTCCGGCCTAACCAAAATACCAACCTTATGACTTCTTTCTCACACTCCCTTTTCAGGGAGGCGTGGTTGACCGAGTGCCGACACCATTTTCAGGACTCCGGCCTAACCAAAACACCAACCTTATTACTTATTTGTCACACTCCCTTTTTAGGGAGGCACGGTTGACCGAGTGCCGACTCCATTTTCAGGACTCCGGCCTAACCAAAACACCAACCTTATGACTTCTTTCTCACACTCCCTTTTCAGGGATGCACGGTTGACCGAGTGCAAACTCCATTTTAAGGACTCCGGCCTAACCGAAACACCAACCTTATGACTTCTTTCTCCCACTCCCTTTTCAGGGAGGCACGGTTGACCGAGTGCCGACTCCATTTTCAGGACTCCGGCCTAACTAAAACACCAACCTTATGACTTCTTTCGCACACTCCCTTTTCAGGGATGCACGGTTGACCGAGTGCCGACTCCATTTTCAGGACTCCGGCCTAACCAAAACACCAACCTTATGACTTCTTTCTCACACTCCCTTTTCAGGGATGCACGGTTGACCGAGTGCAAACTCCATTTTAAGGACTCCGGCCTAACCGAAACACCAACCTTATGACTTCTTTCTCCCACTCCATTTACAGGGAGGCACGGTTGACCGAGTGCCAACTCCATTTTCAGGACTCCGGCCTAACCAAAACACCAACCTTATGACTTCTTTCTCGCACTCCCTTTTCAGGGAGGTGTGGTTGACCGAGTGCCGACACCATTTTCAGGACTCCGGCCTAACCAAAATACCAACCTTATGACTTCTTTCTCACACTCCCTTTTCAGGGAGGCACGGTTGAGCGAGTGTCGACTCCATTTTCAGGACTCCGGTCTAACCAAAACACCAACCTTATTACTTATTTCTCACACTCCCTTTTTAGGGAGGCACGGTTGACCGAGTGCCGACTCCATTTTCAGGACACCGGCCTAACCAAAACACCATCCTTATAACTTCTTTTCACACTCCCTTTTCAGGGAGGCACGGTTGACCGAGTGCCGACTCCATTTTCAGGACTCCGGCCTAACCAAAACACCATCCTTATAACTTCTTTTCACACTCCCTTTTCAGGGAGGCACGGTTGACCGAGTGCCGACTCCATTTTCAGGACTCCGGCCTAACCAAAACACCATCCTTATAACTTCTTTTCACACTCCCTTTTCAGGGAGGCACGGTTGACCGAGTGCCGACTCCATTTTCAGGACTCCGGCCTAACCAAAACACCATCCTTATAACTTCTTTTCACACTCCCTTTTCAGGGAGGCACGGTTGACCGAGTGCCGACTCCATTTTCAGGACTCCGGCCTAACCAAAACACCATCCTTATTACTTCTTTCTCACACTCCCTTTTCAGGGAGGCACGGTTGACCGAGTGCCGACTCCATTTTCAGGACTCCGGCCTAACCAAAACACCAACCTTATGACTTCTTTCTCACACTCCCTTTTCAGGGAGGCACGGTTGA
>NC_044931.1:6911311-6911493 GCF_003576645.1 Ipomoea triloba | reverse complement strand
AAAACACCAACCTTATGACTTCTTTCTCACACTCCCTTTTCAGGGATGCACGGTTGACCGAGTGCAAACTCCATTTTCAGGACTCCACCTAACCAAAACACCAAACTTATGACCTCTTTCTCGCACTCCCTTTTCAGGGAGGCACGGTTGACCGAGTACCGACTCCATTTTCAAGGACTCCG
>NC_044931.1:6909906-6910806 GCF_003576645.1 Ipomoea triloba | reverse complement strand
CCTAACCAAAACACCAAACTTATGACCTCTTTCTCGCACTCCCTTTTCAGGGAGGCACGGTTGACCGAGTACCGACTCCATTTTCAGGACTCCGACGTAACGAAAACACCAACCTTATGACTTATTTCTCCCACTCCATTTTCAAGGAGGCACGGTTGACCGAGTGCCGACTCCATTTTCAGGACTCCGGCCTAACCATAACACCAACCTTATGACTTCTTTCTCACACTCCCTTTTTAGGGAGGCACGGTTGACCGAGTGCCGACTCCATTTTCAGGACTCCGCCTAACCAAAACACCAAACTTATGACTTCTTTCTCGCACTCCCTTTTCAGGGAGGCGTGGTTGACCGAGTGCCGACACCATTTTCAGGACTCCGGCCTAACCAAAATACCAACCTTATGACTTCTTTCTCGCGCTCCCTTTTCAGGGAGGCACGGGTGAGCGAGTGTCGACTCCATTTTCAGGACTCCGCCTAACCAAAACACCAAACTTATGACTTCTTTCTCGCACTCCCTTTTCAGGGAGGCACGGTTGAGCGAGTGTCGACTCCATTTTCAGGACTCCGGCCTAACCAAAACACCAACCTTATTACTTATTTGTCACACTCCCTTTTCAGGGATGCACGGTTGACCGAGTGCAAACTCCATTTTAAGGACTCCGGCCTAACCAAAACACCAACCTTATGACTTCTTTCTCGCACTCCCTTTTCAGGGAGGCACGGTTGACCGAGTGCCGACACAATTTTCAGGACTCCGCCCTAACCAAAACACCAACCTTATGACTTCTTTCTCATACTCCCTTTTCAGTGAGGCACGGTTGAGCGAGTGTCGACTCCATTTTCAGGACTCCGGCCTAACCAAAACACCAACCTTATTACTTATTTCTCACACTCCCTTTT